>NW_028279364.1:0-155378 GCF_059751315.1 Micrasema longulum
TTACGCATTCCGCTGCTGTTATGGTAATAAATATTATGCAAGATTAAAATAATGTAAGGCTAAAATTTTAAAAATAAAAGGGGATAGATTGAGGCTGGGGACATCATTAAATGGATTTGACAGAAAAGGAGCATCTCGTACGGTCATGTCCGAAAAATGGACACTATCGTACTCTTTTATATTACACTTGATAATCTACCTCACGGGACTCGTTTTTATAGACGACTCCCCAAAATATGTAAGGACAGCTGGGACTCAACTCAATCACAGGACTAGCAACTCTCTGGTGAACATTGGTCTATAGCAAGGAAGAAGAAGAAGAAGATTATTAAGACTATTTTTAAAGTGATCATAAACATGAAAGCAATTTTTGTGAAAATTATTTCTAGAGCGTTTTTTGAAAAATGTGCAATTAATTTTTAATATTATTTTTGTCATTTATTTATATGTTTTTTATTTATCTATTTATAAACAGACTAAGTCCATTAAAAAAATGGCAAACACAAATCTTTATAATACATACAGGCATAATTAAATACAATACAAATAAAGAAAATTAAAGCTAGGACAAAAAAAAAATTACTACCTCAAGACAAGATCTGGTTTATCTTAGTAATTGTTTAAATCTAAAAAGATTTACACCAAAAAAGTCCAGATTCAGTCATATTATTATAATGCTTTATTTTGGGTTTCATAATATAAATCATTTACACTGTTATATTTTTTAATAAGATATTATGCATACTTAACCTAGAAATAAAAAAAACATATGAAGATTTGATGGTTGAAGGTGGGAGCTCCTACCCCAGTTAGAAATAAACAGAAGGCACGAGGTTGCTGTTTAATGCGTATTTATTACATGGCGAATAAGATACAGCACTTGGTTGTGTAGCGCGAGCGTAGCGGCGATAATGGGTTGAAGAAACTACATTTGAACTACATGCTGGAACTGGGTGACTGCGTTGAGCTGAGTCTTCTAACTGGCTGATCTGACTGATGCTGAACTGAATTGGGCGTTGATTGCGCCTTGTGGTCTCTTTATAGGCCACGTTCCTTTGTTGTTCATTTCTCTATGGTAGGGACGATGTTTATGTAATGCAGGACGATGTTCTCGTCTTTCTGTTTAATACGGTTAGAGTAGTATAAATTATTGTATTGGATTCTATAGAAAACGATGACTTGCTTCATCGGTCGTCGCTTTATTTCAGGTAAAACATGTGAACACGTGTCTGCGTCATCGATCATCGACTATGAATCCCACACATATATAAACTCAATATATCAAATTGAAATTGCAAGAAAGTAGGATAAAAAGTTGCCAGAATTATGGAAAAGCGGGAGTGTTGTAAAGTTGAAGAAAGTGCTAACATCGCTCTTTCAAAAAATAAAAATTTAGATAATACTGCTAGTACCTATTTGCAAAAACTGTTATCATAAAGTAAAACAAAAGAATTTGAAAGAAATAATACTAACCATTTCAATAAAATTTGTACCTCAGAGGCAGACGGATGAAATTCCAAATGCTAAATGTTCAACAATAGCCTAATAAAGAATCTACTTTATTTAAGTGATTTCTAATAGTTCAGAACATTAGTTTGTATTTTCAGTACATTAAAACATTGTTTATTTTTATTATAACCATTGATTTATTAAGTTAATAAATCAATGATTTAATTTATTAAGTTAATAAATCAATGATAACAGTTACATTTTTACAAAATCGATAGACATGATAATAAACTGGATACGAAAATTGAAATGTCATTTCATAAATTCTGGATTTGCATCCGTCTACCTCTGAGGTACAGAAATTCTACATTGATTTTATTTATTTATTTAACTCTTGTACATAATGTTATTTGTATATTGGCGGGCTTATTGCCAAGTGGCATGTTTTTCCAACCAACCAATAAAATAATTGTTTTATTTTTATAATTCAAGTTACAGAACATATTCAATAGAAAATAAAGATTAAAAAGCTTACGATAAATAAAAATAGAAATAAACGTATCTGTTTATAAATCACCTTAAATCAAAACTGTTACTCAATAGGAAAAAGGAAAAAAGAGGAAAGAGGAAAGAGGAAAGTAGGAGAGATTAAGGAAGAGAAAGGAGATGTTTCTTCAGACGTGATTTAAACAGAGATAATGTAGTAACATCTTTGATGGTGGATGGGATATAATTCCACAGTCGAGCCACATATAAACAGTGATAAGGAATATGCATAACATACGAGTTTACAGTTGCGGAAGAAAAATTTTTTTCTTTGGGGTCTACTTTTACTCTGCGATTTTTTGCACGAAAAATTCCATTTTCAAACCATAACCGGGTTCAAAATCACATATTTAAATATTGTTTTTGTACATCAGTATTATTATTTTATTTTATTTACTTGTCGACAGAATATTGTATTATACATAATATTTATGTGCATAATATTATATCTACTCCCAGGAATTAAGAAAAAAACACATTTGAGAGGATAAAAATATTTTTTCTGACAATACATAATATTAATAAAACACTACTAATACGGTTGCAAAACCTGTTCAAAACATCAAAACAAAGCATTTAAACAGTATTTATAAACAGTATATAAAACCATCACCATGATCGGCGCGCGTGCATAAGATGTATGAATGAAGAGAAAGCGAGGTCTGTATTCAAGACAAAGTGATATGGCGTTTTTCGCTCTCTGCCTGCCCTTAGGGAGAAACGGCGTCGGAGTGATGGTTTGTTCCTTTTCTACGAAAAATATTAAAATATTTTTTTTCAAGTGCTACCACACCTTGATATTTACTTGATTTTTCTTTTTTTAAGTTCACCCGGCAGTTTATTAAATTGATAGGGGTAAACTTTTTCTAGAGACTAATTGCTCACTTGATTTGGTGACATTTTAAAATAAAGATTTTTTGAGTAGCGTTTGTTATTTATTTAATAAGGTAAACAAACAGTTTGTACAAATATATTTATTGCAGAAATAAGTATAAATATTTCATTCTAGGGAACCTACCTAAAAATAGTGAATTAGAAAATGAATGATAGTCTCCATCTAACACGGCTCAGCCTATTCTAAGATGGAGATTTTCACTATCAATTTTTTTGTATATTAGTGTAGGACACCCATGTACACACCAAAAAACTGTTTATACTGAAGACAATATTTCAAATTTTGTCAAAATAAATAAAGGTAGAAAATGATAAATGAAATAGATGTATATAATAATTAAATATGTGCTTCTCTCATTAATTCTATGAATTTTGATTTGAATTAAAGTTCATCTTTATGAAAAAATCAACTTCGGTAAACCATAAATGGCTTGCAAATTCTATGGGTAGGTATTGTAGATTGTTTTGACGCGTTGTCTGTGTAAAACAATAAATTTTGTCTTGTCGGTCTAGAAAGCACGCGGAATGGAAGTCTTTCAAGAAGAGCAAGGAATTAATTTTATTGTTTATTAATTTGCACAAAAATAATTGGTATGTGTATTTATAATTTGTAATATTTATTTAAATATAGTACAGCTATCGTAAGTCTTTTATGATGTGCATGATAAGCATTAAAGGCCATACACTTGCAAAAATTAGTTTTTACCTTGATCTTATTATACAAAATAGTGTAATTGTTTTGATCACATGTTGAAATCTAAATATTATTTAAAAATAATTGAAAAAATCCTCGTATACTTTTATAATAAAAATAAAATTACGTAAATGCAAAATAAACTTAAATTTGTGTTATTTTTATTAATCAATTATTTGGTTTTACTGTATGTGAGCAGATGTCAGATGTCTAATTATTCTTAAAAAAGGTATATGGGTATTGAAGATTCCATTTGTTTGGTCAGTGATTACTTTTATTTTACGAGTTTTGCCATTGTTTGAAGGTACCAATGTACAATATTGTTTTAATGATTTCACGATGGTTAAAAATAATTTGGTTTTTACGTCATATAATAATAATGTAAACTTATTGCATTTACGAATGTTGAAGGATGAAAATCCTATGAAGGTTAATAAAAAAATATTGTTTGATCCATTGATTATATGTAAAGCATTGTAAGATTAGAGACGAAAAAAAATACAATTAAATTTTGAAAATTAAATACAAAGAAATATAATTCATTGTGGTCTTTCTTTCCATTTGTCTGTCTTTTTTTAAGGATAATATACTATGTCAATAGGTTTTTTTTTTAATGGTTGAATCTTGCTCTATCAAAATTTTGGTCTCATCGTCATTTATCAATTCCCTATCTGCACCCAGTGGCGCATAGGGCACTATATTGGTGCACAAATATTGAAGTTTATTGTGATTATCTGATCATCAGTCTTATTTATTTATCAAGTTAGTTCATAACATTTTAAGAACTAATATAAACTTTTAATAATGTTATAATTTTTTTATCAAAATTTCTCAATAATATATTTTTTCAAATTAATTTAGAATATTTTGATTTTTTCTATTTCCTTTATTTCTTATGATTTATGTGCCAGTTCAAGGATAGTTAAATGTATGGCAGTGAATCACCTTTTAAATAAATATTTCACCTTGACCCTGCCAGGAATCGAACCTAGGACCTTTAGCATGGCTGGCGAACGCGCTAACCACTACACTACGAGGCAGACTTATCTCCACTCCACAATTAAGGTAAAATGAAGAGTATTTCTTGACAAGTTCCTGCCTAAACTAACGAAGAAATGTGTAATGTTTTTTTTTTTTTGTGACGCATTTGAGGAGACTAGCGTAGAGAAATTTGGGTATTCAATAAGGATTTAAGTTTGTCCAAATGCTTGCAGAGTTGTTCATATTAAAATTTACTTTAAAATCTCGAGAGAAAATCCAGCCAGTCTGCAAGCATTTGGACATACTAAAAACATTGTTGAATTAACTACCCGGTAAAATAAAAAGTACACAAAATTGGAAAATTGTTTTCAGGCGTTGCCTAGTAGGTGAATTGGTTCAGTCGGATGAATCTCACCCACATGATAAAGGTTTCAGTTCTTTTACTTCACAAAAGTCAACAGATAGAAGAGTTTAGGAAATGTGGATTTATAAACATAGGCAGAATGGTGAATGTTACACAGTGTATAAAGTGGCCACTAAAACCAGCCAATGACAGGTCATCAGCCCTGTAAATGCCTAGACTCCCATATTCCCTTCTCAAAAGTGTTTTCCTTCTCTGTTGCAAATAATTTAAATTTGGGAATATTTACCCTTGATTGTACGCTTGAAAAATATATATATCTATTAATGTAAAAGTAAATTCGTTAAAATAGGGTGACTGACAGAGAGTCCCCAGGACTCTATAGCAACTGCGGGCGTAGTTGGGTTTTCTCCCTCACTGCCTAATTTACCCTAGATATTGGCGGGCATAAGCAGTTTTATCCTGCTGGCAGAACCACCCTGCCAATAGTAATGGCAGTTGGAAGAGCAATTTCTTTACTCAACCGCATCTGTTCAATATCGACATATTTTATGCTATTGAAAGAAAGTTTAGAGAGGATAGCTTCCTTTTACTCTAATAACTATGTGTTTTTATTTTACCATTTTTCATGTTCAAATTTCATTGTTAATTTTTTCCGTGTTATGAATACTTTAAATACATACATGTTTACCTTGTAGTGCACATAAACTCATCTACCGACTAATGTCAAAAACTCCCTTTTGTTTCCATTTAAATTATCATTGAAATGTCACTATTTGAAATTGAAGTATTTTTCATCTCCTTTACTTCCCCCTTCACTCCTCATAGTCTAGTATGTATTTTTAATTCAATTAATTCATAATCATCATATTTAAAAAAAAATCTTTTATCTAAGTAAAATTTATTTCTTTATGAAATTTCAATTAAACCAATTTTATTGCACCTCCAATATGCTTACATTTACATTTTTTTCCCCAAATCTGACGATTTGAGTAGGTAGAATGAAATTGCCTTTAAATGTGCTTATATTGAAAAAAAATGAAAATTTTAACGTATGAATAAATAAAACAAAGCAATTTAATAAATAAATTGAAACTAGTGTTTGAGCTCAGTTGTAGTTGTTAACTCTTGTGTGGCTGTGATGTCACACTAGTCAACATAGGACACAAGACTTGGTATATCTCTCTTATTAAACTTAGTATATCTCTCTTAAATGAAGTAAATTTTGTATAACTATGCCAAATTTTAATACAAAAAAAAAATATTCTTGGTATGCTAAGAATGAATGTCCGCTAATTAAGCTACACATTAATACAGATACCTTATACAAGAGAGAGCACAAAGATACAAGTCAAAACAAGAAAGATAGAGACGGTGTTCTGCGGCGGGTGTGTCTAAAACAGATTCAGTCTTTAGTCTTCAGTCGGTTGATGACAGTGATGGGGGACGCACGCGCGTAACATGAGTGGCGTATTTGTGATTTTTAATTTGTTTTTCAATAATAGGGCCTAGTTATATGTTTATTCGCATGAAATATGGAAAAGGAATTATTTAACATGTCTTATTGTTTTTTTATTCAAATGTCTGAACTTGAGAATATTCCGTCTTTTACTAGTGGTAACACAATGTTACATCACCGCGCGCAAAGGGATTATTTACCACAGTCTTTTTAGAGTTAAACATATCATAAATTATTCATTATAAATATCAAAATATTTTTTTTTAATCAAACAAAATTTTGAAACACGTTTAAATGTTTTTTCACACAGTTAATATTACGTTGTATGGATTCTACTTACAAACTGAGGAGAACTTTTTTAGAAAGCACATACAAAAAATAAGTATTTTATTCATGTTCCACTATTGATGGCACACGACTGTTACAAATTCAAGAGCTGCTTAGCGACTGAATATCTTAATTATACTTAATACAAAATCTTAAAACAGCGCGGTACTAATGCTTGGACGTACAAACGCCAACTAATGCACACTATACTGGAAGAGAAGGCGGAAAACGTCAGTTGAAATTCAAATGAAAAATCAACAAGGTATTACTAATGTATGTAGGAATCAACTGAGTAAACAAAATGGACGCGCCGCTAATTCATTTGCAGAGATATGTTATAAATTATTTTAATTTATGCAAATTCCCATAGATTGTACTAACACAACGACAAGGAAATTAATTTCAAATAATAATACAATCCATAAGATCTGTTTATTTTATAAACACTGCTTTGATCTATAAATCCAATATTAAATGTCATGTTTTTGTATTTTATAAGTGGGTATGCTTTTTGTGCTCTTTTTTTCAATCGTAGTTTATCTTTGATAATTGCCCCAGTTATTCTTTTAAATAATAGTAAATAAAGTAAAATGATTTTATGTAGAACTTAAGAAGTCTATAATGAAAAATAATGAAATAAAGAGTTAATTAATACAAAAAAACAAACAAAGTGTAAACAATGTTTAGAGGTACGTATATGTGTGTGAGGGCGTGAGGGTGAGGTAGATGAGTCTGTGTACATGTGTTCAAAAAAAGTTTGTATTTGAATGTTTACAAACAGCATTCGTTTTTTGTGGATCTCGAATCGATTCTTTCCTGAATTTCCTTTAAATTTCGACCCATTTATTGATTTATACTGGATTTTCGGTAATACTAAAACAATATAAACTAACATTCAATACGTTTTTGAAAATCGCAATTCTAAATAGAGTGCACCCCTTCTGTTAGAAAAGCATAGTTAGACATTTGCAAAAACAATCCGGTATTTAAAAAAGATTTATTTTATGTTTTGGAATTCAACCATAAAAAAGGACCTAGGTACCTACGTTAATTTATAATTCATCACATGTACAGAAGAATTATATATATGGCTGGTGATATTGCATTTTTTTATTATTTTGCTATACGCAACAGCAAATCACACAATGACGAAACGAAAAGGTTGAATTTCGAACTCAATATCAAATGTCACTTAGTATATAGTTTGTCGAAAATTCGAATATCAAAAAAACGTTTGGTGAACCAGGTAATAGCAGGCAAGCCAACGTTTGGGCAGGACAACGTCTGTCAGGTCCGCTAGTACTGTATAAAAAAAATTGATCGTAAATTGTTGATATGACCAATTGGATGAAAAAAATTCATGAGTTTAATACATGGCTTTGTAATTTTTGAAAAGGGTTTGAATATGTATTTTAGATATCCAAAAAAAATATGGGGATTGAATTTAGTGATTTTAAACAAAGCAAAGGTACAAACGAAATAGATATTTTTAAACGCAAATTTTATGAAATAATTTTATTAAATCAATGTCTCAACAAATGTCTTCCAAATATCAGCATTTAAACAAACTAAAGTATTTTGAAATTTTAGAGCCGTTTTTTGTCCCTCGATGTTCACAAAAATTCCCAAATACTTCGACATGCTTAAAACTAAATTAGGTTTTATTGTTCTTAAAAATGAATTGAAAATTATGTTTTCTCCCGAAAAATTTAAAACGTTAAATTGTAAAAAACTTTAAGTGCAATTACTTCAGATAATATTTTAACGAATGTTTTTAAACAATTGCTTATTTTATTTGATTTAATTTTTACTATTAGATCATTTTCTGCTTTAAAGTATCCAACAAACAACAACCAAAATCGATAATCAGATTTAGGTCCTATCTCCAAGGATAAAAAAACGTTATTAATCAAACTCAAAAGGAAAACGGATTTTTACTACCGAATCATAAATAAATTTCATAAACGCGATAGACGCATTGATTTAGTTAAATGATCAATTTAGTGGTATTGTTAGATCTAATTATCATTATAACAAGAGACAAAGTCGTAAATAGGGAGGGAAAGTAAAAATTTTAAGTGGGCCAATTATGTTACTTCCATGAATACATTAATAATTAAGTATTAATGTTTCATCACATGGTGAGTGGTTGGAGAATCTGAGGCAATTATTTTTTTATGATTTAATAAATACTTTAAAAAAATAAATTATTTGCCATTTTTTGAGTTGAACATTGTAATTATTTTTGAATGTAGATACATGTTATTATGAACATTATATTTTGTAGCTTACCTACTTTAAAATTCACCACTCCTACTGGTGTCTAGGTACACGTATAAGTATATGTTTATGTGAGACTATGTCAGTACCAATGCCTGTGATAATAGAGTTGTATATGCTATATTAGTGTGTGAATGTTAAGATATTTTAATATTTTTCTTTTTTTTTTTTTCAACAAAATTAATTCTTATTTTTTGTAAAATAAATAACAATTTATCATCACTATTAAGGAAAATAAATAATTTAACACGTTTTTCAATTTTACAGTTTATTTTTCTATACATTATAATAAAGCTACAAATTACACTAAACATTCAACAAATTATTAACAATAACAATACAATTCGTTGTTTTAGTTCTTACAATATCATGATAACGTACATAAAAAACTAATTTTTTAGTGTAATCATTTTACTTTTTTTCCTCCATATTCTAAGGTAATTCTAAAAAATAATCTCACATTATTGAAACACCACTCATGAGAAATGCTGAAATATATTTTTAAATTCCTATTACAATAACATCCATCGGTTTAGAATGGACTGTTTACTCCACCGTCTCTGTCTACCCCTACGGAAAATGACGTGATGGTAGTAATCCGATAAATTAGTTTAAAAGTAGAGTATAGATATACCTACACGGACATAAACATTCAATTCTGCACATTAAAATATTTTATATGGTTTTATTTGATCAAGCTATAAAAAACCAATAAGATAATTAGAACTCTTATTAATTAGAATCCTTAAATAAGTAGAGAAGCAATTTCCGAAATATTATAATTTAATATTTATGGATGTTGAACTGCATAAGCAGCGTTATTCTTAAAATATTTATTAAAAAAAAAACATTTAAGTGAAATTTTCTACTTACATTTATTTTCATTTACAAACATCATAGAAAACACAGAGGTTAAAATTGCAATACAATATATACAAAAGAACTGAATTCATTGAACAATTAATAAAATACCTACAATCAATAATAAAATCTTTAGGATTTTTTAATAAATATTTTTTCGTTACATGAGGACGTTAAGTGGTTTAAAAAAAATGTTAACAGACAAACAAAGCCGAAAAATGTTCTTATATATTTTTATGTCTCGTAGTATCAGCGCATAGATTTTTTTAAAGTTTTGTAATTTTAAGATTACTCCACGGGTAACGTCACAAGTTCTAGTCGTGAGTTCTGCTGATTGGTGAGTTGGCTTCCCTCATATATATATATATATTTGAAATAAGGTTCTTCAACGGGTATTTATATAAAAACATGGCTTTATTTAGAATATCACAAGATATGTTTTTCATAAAATTATATTGATTTGGAATAAAATTTTCTATTTGGGTACATAAAATTTTATGGGAAATACGATTATGACATAAATATTTTACAACTTTTTTTAAAGTTAAAAAGTTGTAAAAAACGCAGTTTTTATGTTCGTTAGTAATGTCGTATTTCATGAAAAACTCAAATAATCGCATTTTTACTATGTTATCTGGTGTAAAAAAAATTCTTAATTATATCAATAAAAGTTTAAAAAACGTTTTCAGATGCAAACACCCTGCAATTGTGAAACAAAAGTGTATAAAATTTAAATTAATTTTATTTAATTAAAATCAATGGACAATAGTTTAATAGGATGCAAAATTTACAAGAGTTGTTGTTTTTACTGTAAATTTATTCGTAGCCAGTTGTATAATTTATTATACTTTTTACAATATAGTTATGCTAACGATATTGATACGTCCCGCGAATCCTTTGTCTTATTTTATCGAATAAAAACCGTAGAAATATTCCAAATGTATTTTGCACCTTAAAAAAACAGTTTTATCATTAATGTTTATTTTACTACACCAAAAAGGCAGGTCATACATTTTCAACATAAACAGTTACCTTCGCTATTTTTCACATTTCAATATTATAATTTATTGAAATCATCAATGATTAACATTCACGATATACTGAAACAAAAAACCTCTGAACGTTAATAACACTATATTTTTTAAAAACTTTCATATGAATTTACTTATTATGTCAAACCAAAGAAAAAATTTAAAAAATGTATTTTTATATACTGTATTATGCATAACATTGTTTTTAAAGTGTTTTTTTTTATATTTAAATGCCATTTAAATCAAACATAAATTTTTATTTTGCGAGGAAGACCAACATTTTGCAAATTGCATTCCTCAGATTTCTTCACAAAAATCCATATGGCGATACCAAAATACTGTGTACTTAAGTATATTGAAAACGCCAGTAAGTAAAGTTTGTGAACATTGATTGTTGATAAATATTTTTTAAACCAGCCTACACATATATTGGGCAATCGAATTTGAAATTATCGATTTTATGTAATTGCCGTTAGGGGTATAGGATTTGTAAAGATCACAATTTTCTCTCTTTGACTTGCAAGCAAGTACTCCGACAAAGTTTACACACATTGAAACTACAATTAATTTAACTAAGGGCAATGAGGGGGTCTATTAAATCTTTCATTTCGCTTTCTACAGCTTTCTTATTTTTATTTTTCCCAAATTTCTTGTCCTTGATGAGGCCGAGTTTTGCTTTTGCTTTTGATATTTTTGGTTTTTTCATTACTTCGTCGACCTCCAGCTTCTCGTCTTCCAACTGCGTTAAAGTTTCGATGATGTTTTTCGGTTCGTGTTTTCTTTCAGCGATTGTTGTTGATTCCGGACTCGTTTCGTCTATTTTCGTTACGGTTCCGTTTTCGTTTGCGTAAACGACGACAAAGTGAGAGTAAGCCGAACTGGAAGGCGCGTTGATATCGGCAAAGTCTCTGAAATTGGCGAATTGATCATGGTTGTATGGCCTAGATTCCGAATTTCCAAAGTAGAAAGCCGGCCTTCCGTGACCATTGTTTCCATCGTAAGGACTGTTGAAGTTTCCGTTGTAATCGGAATCAGTGTCGCTATTATCTCCGAAAAACGTTCCCCCCGACAAAACTCCGAAATTTCCAGATCCTAAAATCGCGTTTACGCTGCTAGTTTTTGATGGCGCGGGTTTTACATAGTCAGTTCCTTTGTTGAAACTGCCGAAAGATGGTGCTTGATAATTCAGTAGTTGTTTTAGCGGGTTCGGCCGCTGGCTATACGCCCCCTCTTGGTTGAAAAACGAAGATTGGCGCGAGATGAGTGGTTGGTGTCTCGGCTGAAAGAGGTGCGCGAATGAGGGGAAAAAGTTTTGACTTCCACCTTCCAGTTCGATCGAGTGATCTTGTGTGGATTTGCCGACGGTAGATGGCAGTGGCGTATCGGGCAAGCGATGCGATTGGTGAATGAAATGCTGAGGTTCCGGTAGTATCTCTTCATCGCCATATCCTGCAGCCTCTGCTACTAAATCGATAGCTGGACTTTCTGCTCTCTTGGCGTGATTGGCACCTGAAAAGAAAAAAATACACAGATAAGTTTACATGGCAACGAATAATTTTTATTACTTAATACATAGCACACGATAAAAATACAAAAAAAATCTTTTAAAAATCATGGGTTTGATTTAAATGAACCATTTTAACAAAAGAAAGAAAACATTTCTCAACAAAACGCATATTGGTTTAAAAAATACAATTGATTTTTAATTTTAACTTAATCCATTTTCCATGTTGATGTTAGTTTTCGTAGTATGTAATATTTCCCTGTTGTCCGTTTTTTTTTGTGATTAAAAATAAAATAAACAGTTTTAGGAGACTGAAATGAGTGTTTGATTTAAATATGTATTGGAGTTTTACAAAATAAACACCATGTCAATAAAAGAAAATAACAATATTATTAATATTTAAAGTATTAAACTTTGTGGTCAAACACATACAAATATTTGATAAAATTAAGGAAAATAACAATGTTTACCGTTTGATATACTAAATAATAAAAATAGTAAAATGATTGTAAAAGTAAAATTATGAACCTTTAAAAAAGTTCTCATTTCTTATCAAATTAATATTACAACTAAATAATATTTAAATGGAAAATTTACATCATTGTTAACGTGTTATAAAAGCTGTATTAGAGTTAGACCTAGAACCTCTAAATGATTTATTTTGCTTTATTTAACCTTTTGTAGATAACGTTATTTGTACATTGGCGGGCTTATAGCCAAATGGCAATTTCTTCCATTTGGCCATAAGCCCAACCAATAAATTAAAAGTTTTATTTTTATAATTCAAGTTACAGAACATTATTCAACACATTAAAAAGCTAAAGATATATAAAAATAGAAATAAAGGTATTTGTTTATAAATTAACTTAAATCAAAACTATTACTCAATGGAAAAAGGGAAAGAAGAGGAAAAAGGAAAGGAGGAGAGATTAAGGAAGAGAAAGGACATGATGCATGCAGAAATAGAGGAAAACCGAGAAAGACATGGCAGGACCAAATCCAAGAAATACTTGAAGATGGACATGTCAAAAGTCGGAATAATCGCACGCGTGCATTAGAAGATGTATGCATGTAGAGGAAGCGAGATCTGTATGCAAAGATAGAGTGAAGTAGGGTTCTATCCTCTCTGCCTACCCTTACGTGGAAACGGTGTGATGGTTTGTTTATTTTTTCATGTAATAAATTCTTGCTTTCATAAATAATACAGATGACAGTAATAAATATTCGTATTATTTACCATTCCAATTTTCAAAAAAATTCAGATAAATATTTTTGTGATTTTCTTTAAAACGTTGCAACGGCAAATTTTGATAATGATTTTTTTACGGTTAATGTATCACAAAATTCCAACGAAGATGGCAGCACTCACCAATTAAACTTAATTACTGACTTTCATCCTTTCTCCGTAGGTAATTATTCTTAACCATACGCTTCGCTGCCACAAGACAAAATATTTAAGGTAGAATCAAGCCGCAATGTTATGAGAATGTCCAAAGGTTCGTAGACAGTCTGGATTTCCTAAATTCTATCTAAATTTGCTACAACCGAGAGGGGAAAAAATTGAGAAGGGAATACGGAAGTCCAGGCATTTACAGGGCTTATGACCTGTTATTTCATTTCATTTCATTTATTTCATTTCATTTATTTATTCAGATATTTAGAACATTACAGAAAAAGACCCAATTCATTCTAAATACAATAATAAATCACAAATTACAGTAGATAATTATGTTATTAAAATAATATAACAAAATGTAAAAAGAAAAATTAAATGTTAGAAAGTGCTTTCCTAAGGGAAGGCCCACTGTCGTGAAATATGTCGACATCCGAGGCGATGCGATTAAGTAGCAAGATTGCCCTACCAACCGGCATAACCATTGGCAGGTTAGTTCTGCATCGCGGTAGGTAAAACAATCGATGCTGTCTTTGTCGAAGATAGTTATCAGGTACGAACAGACCTACATCCATCAGAATTTCTGAGTTATGTATGCGACCACCGATCACCTGGAAAAAGTGAACACCCAAATGAACGTCCCTCCTCCTCCATAATGACTGATAGCCTAGCATTCCCAGTAAAAAGTCAGTTGGGAAGAGCCAAGGATAATATCCACACTCTTTAAGGTACAGATAGCGCAGAAATTTTTTCTGCACTCTCTCCACCATCAAAGAGTATCGAGTCTCATGTGGCGACCAAATAATGGAACTAAACTCCAAACGACTTCTTACCAAGGAATTATACAATGTCCTCAAAATCTGAGTGTTAGAAAAGATCTTGGCATTTCTAAGAACAAAACCAAGCATTTTAAGGGAGTCATTACATAGATTAACTATATGAAGATTAAAAGATAACTGAGCATCAAACAACACCCCGAGATCTCTGGACGTTGAAACCCTTTCAAGTCTTACTCCGTCCATGAGATAACGATAGTATATTGTTTTGGATGCTCTTGTGTATGCCATTACAAAACATTTGGAAACATTGAAGAACAATTTGTTTTGTTTGCTCCATTGAATTATATTTTGAATGTCACACTGAAGTTTAATACAATCAGAAGAAGTCAGTATTTCACAAAAAATTTTTAGGTCGTCAGCAAATAAGAGAAAATTACAAAATTTTATGACTTTACCAATATCATTTATAAAGATTAAAAATAACAATGGTCCCAAATTAGATCCTTGAGGAACCCCTGAAGAGGTATTAAATGTTTCAGATTGATACAGTCCATATGACACATATTGCTTACGATCTGTAAGATAATTTGTGAATAGCTTCAGAAGAATGTCGCTAAAGCCAATCCTCTGAAGTTTCAGAAGCAAAAGTTGGTGATCTACCTTATCAAACGCTTTGGAAAAATCGTTGTACGAACAGTCTACTTGAGCACCTTTGTCGAGTGACTTAGTGACAAAATTCGTAAACACCATCAAATTTGTATTGGTTGAACGCCCAGGCCGAAATCCATGTTGTTCGTTTGATATGAATGGTTCTAATTGGGGATAGACAAAATGATATATCAACCATTCAAATGCCTTTGCAGGAGCAGATAAAATTGCCACCGGCCTATAGTTTTCGATACATGTTTTATTCCCTTTTTTAAACACTGGAGAAATTTTGGAGATCTTCCATAACTCCGGAAAGACACCTGTTTTTATTGGCTGGTTTAAGTGGCCACTTTACACACTGTGTAACATTCACAATTCTGTATTTGTTTTAACATCCGCCATTCTGTATATGTTTAAACATATGCATTTCTTCCATCTCTTGACTTTTGTGAAGTCTTAATAACTCAACTGTTACAATTATGTATAAAATAAATAATACACTAACACTCCGGAACGTGCCTGTGGGCCAGTGGAGTGGCTACATCCATAAAAATAAAATTATATTGAATGTACCTATTAAACTATGTATTTGTATTTTATATTGGATTAAATAAATGTATGAAAACATTTCTCTACAATATCAACATTGATTTTGAAAATACAAATATTTTTCTAAATAAATTTCATTTATTTTTAACGGTTTTCGTAGCATATGATGCCTATACTATTTGACTTCTTTTAGTAAAATTATGCACATTTAAATTAAAACTCTATAAATCAAAAATCACTTAACCGTTTGGTTATATAATATTATAAATGATCTCAAAATTTTTTTTTTATAAATGATCTCAAAAAGTCTAAACATTTTTAAGTCTCTTTGTCTAATGGTCATCTGGTTTGTAGTCTGAACAAAACTAAAGGATGAAAAGTATATATCTCGAGCTGCTGTTGCTGCATATTAATCTCTTACTCCGGGTGAATTTCCGTTCTGGTCCACAGCACATCTTCATGATGCCAGGGAATCTGAGTGAAGTGAAATACGAAGAAAGTCGGGAATCTCTCGTAAAAAGAAAAACACCAACTAAATTGTAAAAATGATAAGACTTTTTTTTTTTATTTCGTTGATAAACCCTTACGGGTTACATCCACTAAACAAAATATTTTTACTTTTAAAATTCACATTCTACTGTTAATGATAATATTTTTAACATATTTTGTGAAGGTTGTCTGAGTCTTTTGTTTTGTTTTGTCTGGTAGTTTGTTGTATAATTTCAGTCCATGGTTTATTAGTGTTGACTGTCCTTGTCTCGTTTTATAAGGTTGAATATGATCTTTTTCTAATAATCACGTATTGTGTCCATGTTGACTAGATTTTTTAAAAAGTTTTAGTTCTTCGTCTACAATCACATGAGTGGCTAATTTATGAATAAATTTTTTGGATCCTAGTTTATAAAGTTCAGTTATACTTAATTTCTTAATTTGTTTAAAAAGTTCTTCAGTTGCTGTAAGATAAGGGAGGTCATATACTAACTTCAATATTTTATTTTGTAGTCAGTTAATGTCATTTTGATTTCCTGTTCCCATAGTAATTGCATATAACATATTTTAGTTTTTACATAGGCTTCATACATCAGAATTTTTTCCGTTTTTGGAACAAAATTTTTGATTTGAAAAAAAATAACATGTTCAATTTCAGTAAGTCGTTCATTATTGACTTAAGCATCTACTTTATGTATTTTTTTTCTAGATTAAAAATTGAAAATATTGCTTTCTTTTTCATTAAGTTTAAGTAAATTTGTGTTTACCCATTTAGTCAACATAGAAAGGTCTTCGTTTATGTCATTGTTTGTTAATACGTCTGTTTGAGTTTTATAGAATAGTCCAATGTCGTCAGCAAACATAATATTTTTTTCTTTAAAATTATACAGTGATAATCCATTGATATATAGAATATATAATAGTGGACTCAAAATAAATCCTTGTTGTACTCCAAAATTTACTGTTTGTTTTTTACTTTTTTTTCATTCACAAAGGTATACTGCTTCCTATTTGTTAAGTATGATTTTATTAATTTTTACACTCTTGAGATTTTACTCCAATATAATTTATTTTTTTCATCATGGTATAAACATGTACCGTATAAAAGGGTTTTTAAAAATCTAATATTACTCCTGTGATTGGCATTCCAGCATCCATGTTTGTTTGAATGTAATTTATTAAATTGACTAGGGTGAAATGATACATATACATGTAGATATATATATATATATATATATATATATATATATATATATATATTTGAGAATCTGTGTCTCAGAAGAATTTTGGGTGTGCGGCGATTTGACTTTGTAAGGAATGAAGTAATAAGAGAACGGACGTCGAAAACTCCAGTGATAACTATCATCAAGCGGAGGCGATTCGTTTGGCTGGGCCATATACTGCGGATGCCTCCTGAGAGCCTTTACCACGCTTGCCTACTTTACGAGGCATCAGGTTCTCGTCATCTTGGACGTCCTCTGCTGAAGTTCGTGGGCAGTTTATGTCAGAACTACGGGACGCGAACCTGACTTGAGAGTTAGCTGCCGATAGAGATGTGTAGAGGTTATTTGTGGACACCATATCCTCCCACTAGGGAGTGGACATGGAATGATGATGATGATAATATGTATACTAGTTAAAAATGCATCTTTCTAAACCTGCCTAATACCGACAGTTGGTAAAATCCTGTACAAAAATCCTAATCGTCCTAACACCGTTTGTTCCCGTCGACCTTTGACGTAGGAGAATACAAATATTATTATATCCGCCAGGACCAACGACGGATTGACTGTAAATGCCTGTGTCCGGACGAGTAAAGAATACAATTCTGCGCCTGAAATATAACAGAAATCCAGCACGAGTGTTTTCAACTCTATGACTACATTTAGGTAAAAATCCTGAAAAACAAAATCTAGCGGAGAAAAGTCCTCCTCGACCTGACTGATCACTTACCTTCCTGTATCAGAGGATTAAGATACGCTGCATTGATTGCACTGACGCAGTGCCTTATGCACCATCAGGTGCGGTTAACGATTTGATGATTATGATTTGAGGGCCTTGACTTCAAAAGTCCCATTTGAAAAATTATGTCCAACATTGTTGCAATATCTTTTCAGACTATCCAGTATCAACGTGTTCACAAAATTTGAATGAAGTAATTTGTTACCCAGATGCTTATTCTGAACTGTGTGATAATTTGAAACGATTGCAGAACATCTGTAGTCTGTAAATCTTATATCTTTAATCCTTGCAAATTTTACCACATAATCGAATACCACACGCAAATACACTGATCAGGCATAGAAGAAACATTATTTTTAATCATACTTAACAATATTTTTAATAATTCCCCTTCGCCTGTTTATTTGAGAGTCGAGTTAACATTGAAATCATAATTGAAATATAACTATCTGAATGTTTGAAAAAAAAACTCCTAATTCTTTCCTTCACAACCCCCTTTAGCCAATGACAGGTCATAAGCCCTGTAAATGCCTAGACTTCCATATTCCCTTCTCAAAAGCGTTTTCCCTCTCTGTTAAAATGAATTTAAATATGAACAACTCCCTAGGGAGAGGATTCAGCCAGTCTGCAAGCATTTGGACATACTCAACCATTGTTGAATTACTACCTGGTAAAAGAAGAAGTATAAAAATTGGAAAATTGTTTTCAAGCGTTGCCTAGTAGGTGATTTGGTTCAGCCGGATGAATCTCACCAACATCATAAAGGTTTCAGCTCCTTTACTTCACAAAAGTCAACAGATGGAAGAGTTGAGGAAATGTGGATGTTCAAACATGGGCAGAATGGTGAATGTTACACAGTGTGTAAAGTGGCCACTTAAACCAGCCAATGACAGATCATAAGCCCTGTAAATGCCTAGAATTCCATATTCCCTTCTCAAAAGCGTTTTCCCTCTCTGTTGAAATGAATTTAAAAAGTGTTGATTTACTCAAAATATTTTTACTTAAAGATGATTTATTTTGAACAACACTCGTATGCTGAGCACTCACTCTGGCTTACGAAACAGACAAAGTGAAATTGCAAATAAATATAGAGCTACAAGTAATGATAGATACTTACATGAGCATGCAAAAAATGCCTATTTTCTTACGTAAGTTGAAAATAAATGATAATAATATGTAACAGCGGGCTTCAGATCACTTCCGATACATGTTACTTTGATTTTTTGTTTGTGTATACAAAACTTGCTTTCAATGAAGCTTAGCTAACTTTTACAATAAGAATCAACACTTTATCTAATCATATCAAATAATAAAATGTTTGTTTATGAAATATTTGTTTGTCGAAAGTTTATTCTGAGCGTAAAAATACGCAATGCGTGCATAATCTATTACGCAAGAATTGATTTTTTCACATACAATGATTTAATTTGAGAAATGATTTATTGATAAGCGAAACAAAATAATTGATTGTAAAAAAACTAGACCTGGACAGTAAGTAAAAGTTTAATTTGAATTGTTTTTTTTACAAAACCTTTTATTTTATTTTTTTCAAATGTTTTTTTTGGTTAAATCAATTGGTCTTCTTCTCACAAAAACAATTAAATTTAAGGAGAATGCGCAGAAACGGAAGGAGTGTTGCCTAATGAGGAACTTCAGCCCTACGGGAAATAGGATTCACTAATTGTTTTCTTGGCATTAAAATGTACGGCAGTTTCCTAAAAATGTACGAAAGACAAAAAAAAAACATCTTAATAAAAACGAGCTACTTTGATTGACGTCACTGATTCATATGAATCAACCTATGATATGAGAGTTACGGAAGACTTCCGGTTTGCTTGCCGTGAATGGACAATGGGAAAAATAACCGGAAAAGAACCTCTGACGTCACACGCGTAGTTATTTCAGAAATACAAAAAAATAGTCGGGCCGATAATACGATACTAAAAAAAATTTGGATTAGTTTAATAGTTTATTAAAATCACTAAGCTTCCTCATTTTACGGTTTTCATACAGACGTTTTTGCCAAAATTGTGACAACTCTCTTTAATTTGACGAATTAGCCCTTAAAATCATCATATTTTTGGTATCGGGCTCTTCTCTATTCGATTTCCTTTTTCGGGATTTTTAATTGAGAGTAGTCATCGGCTCAAAAACACTCGTCCAGGATTCCGTTTTCGACTTTAAACTGTAGTCTTCTTTCTCCCGGATTAAACCCTTTTAATGCGCTTGATACTATTTTTTTCTTTTTTTTCTTTGTGTCGTTTAAATGTGTGACGTTGTGGTTTCGTGGCTAGTGTCACGGACTCACTCACGGATCAGAGGTCCAAATTTCGAACTCTACTCCACCACATCTTGATTCCCACTTTCTAATAGTGAGTTATTTACAACTAGTTAAAAATGGCACCCAAAATAGAAATATTTGGGTTAGTCATAATAACGCAAATATTTATATAAAAAAAAAGTAATTTTAAACATATTTATACTAATTTATTTCATTAAAAAAGTAGGTTAGCTGCTGAAAGCATCAGTGCAATTAATACTTAATAAATGCACAATTTCACAAAGCTAACTGAGATGTTCTACTTCCAAGATGCATTTAAAGTGCAAACCATATTTACCCAGTTTGTAATCCATTGTTTTGTATCAAAATGATATTTTTTTAATTGTTAATAAATAACTTATTAATTATGCATAAGTCAATGATAATAAAGGTGCAGACTACATAAACAGTTGAATGCACCGACCTTGTATTTAATTTGATATTATTAATATTTTATAAGTATTGTAATTGATACGGTTATAATAGCCGTTGCCTTGAAAGAAAGTAATCCATTTCTTAATAAGAACAATAGATGAATTAATAAGTCAATAAGAATGTCATTCTGTGAGAATAACAACAGATATGAAATAATGTTTGTACACGTTAGTAGAATATGTATTATTTTTTTATTGATTGATATGGCAATAGAACTATCGTTTGAACATGTTTACTAAAAGATCCGAATAAACAAAGGAATCACGTGATATCCGCCGGACAATGTGTAGGTCAAATATAACCTCTTGTAAGACTGGTCTGATAAAAAGTAAGGAAATCATACAATTTTCATACAAGAAAATAAAGTAACTATCCATTACATGAAACCCATATTTTCTAAAGCATTGCTCATAAAAAAATGTACATAAAAGTTTTATATAAAGAAAATAACTTTTCATCCATAAAAACAATATATTCATTAAAACTTTATCTAATGGTTTAAAGATATTAAATTGAAGAGGAAAGTAATTTTAAAAAATATATAAAAAATTTCGTTTTTTAAAAGAAATACAATACATTTTTTTTTGTTATTTAAGTTAAATTTTAAATGAAAAAAAATAATTAATAGTGACATGGTTAACTCAGCTAAACCCATTTTTATGGAATAATGATTTTTGTCATTTTTTTAGAAATAATGTTTTGGTTGTAATATTCCATTTTTCTTCCACAAAAAAAATTAGTACGGTTTTTGTATTTATTAGGTTTATTTCCTTTTTACGTTTCATATTTTTTATTGTCGACTTTTAAAATTAAATAAATAAATAAAAAATAAAATAAAAATGAAGCCTGTTTTAAAGTAAAATTAAAATATTCACATCGGGCCATTCGAGGTAGAAATGAAATATTTCTAACGAAAAAAATATTCTTTGAAATAGAAGAAATAAAACAGTAATCCATAAAAATGGTTTAAATTTACATTTTTCGATTGTTTTTTTTTATGATCATTGAAGGCATAATTTACCTATTTAAATACAAAAGAATGTTTACAAAAATTTGGACAACCTCGAATTATTTTTGATAAATACCAAAGTTTTTATTTATTTAAAATTATTGTATTTCTTTTTCAACACAATAACAAGATTTTTTGTTTAATAAGATTCCTGTTTAGTGAGCATTTTTAAAAATAAATAAACCTTTGGCCTAAAAATGTATAAGTATCAATGTACCTAAGTTTAGTTTAAATTTCAAGATACGTAATTTGCCGGTCGAAACGTAATAATATTTTAGTTATGAATATGTTATCAGAAAAATCTAAGTTATTTATTTTTTTGATGGTGTGATTTTGATCATGTGAAAGAGAACATGAGTCTTAGACAAGTGTTTTACAATTCTGAAACAGGAAATCGACTGGAAAAACCACGTCCACCACGTAGTGAAGTGGTAGACGGTTTCACCTTCCATACCGGGTTTGATTCCTGAGAAGAGCGAGATAAAATATTTGTTTACTGGGTGGGTTTAAATTGCAATGTATTATTGTCCCTGAAATAGCACCAAAAGTGTGAGACTGATCATCTTAAACTCTTATAATAGATTACCGTGATTCGTGATCGAATGATTTTATTTTCCATTGCAGTGTCTTTTGTACTTTCAGGTGCGGGAAAGTGTTTGAAGATTATAAAATACAGCGAAGACATAAATCACACAGCAAAAGCATAAATCGACTACTTTTAAAATTTCAAAACTGTTTTAGTTAAATTTCGATTTTTCAATACATATTTTTTTGCAATAAAAGGTGTGGGGACCAGAGAGTGAGAGACGAGGATGTGTTGTTGTCTATGGCCGCAGTGCTCAACGGACGTATATAAGGGCGGGTAGTACGTCACTTGCCCTTCTCTGTTTTCACCAGTATTCAAATTCACTTTTAAGTATTCTTTGTTTGATCTTTGTATTTTTGTGTGTAATAAACCAAAAATTAAAAGTAACCTAAATTATTTATAAATTTATTCCTTGAGGTTAAATCCATTTTATCCATTTAATCATATATTTTACTTACAAATAGCGACTATCCAGTAGAGTATAATAATATACCTCTACAAAATAGCTTATTTTTTTTGTACAAAAAGGAAATTTAATAAGTAAGCACCTAATATGCAACACTTAGGGATCATAATATGTGCAAATCGCAAGGGGTGCAGATACTGCAGTTCTATATTGTAGTGCAGGATGCATTATCTAAATTGATAATTAATTTCCATATTTATTTATATATTTATTAACGGACATTGTCCATGTATACAATTTATAGGGTTTAAATATTACAATAAAATAATAGTTTAAAACATTAAAAAAAAAGAAAAAAAGCTTTGACAAACATACGGGACATCGTGACAAGATCTGAACTATTTATTTAGTGCTCGTTTAAATCACTGTAAACTTAAACCAAAAAAGTCCAGATCTTGTCTCGAGTTAACAATACGACAAAGACGGGTCATTGGAGAATTAAGGCTTTAGTTTGTTCTATGCTGATCGATGAACTATACTTCATTGTTTCTAAATCTACGAGTCGGAATATTAAATTTTACTTGTCCCAGTAATGATGGAACATCGATTATACCATTTAGTATGCCGAACATATATATGGAGTCAATATTAGTTCTACGTTTTTGTAGACTAGAAATATTTAACATTGACTGTATTTTAGCATAAAAATAATTACCTCTCTCTAGTCCAAGCATCCACGCTATTTTTCGAAGCAAGCGATGTTGGACTGATTCAATGTGATTTATGCGATTGACATATAATGGAGACCAGACTACAGAAGCATATTTTAGAAGAGGGCGAACAGTTGAGCAATAAAGAGTTTTGATTGTACGGACATTAGTAAAATCAGAGGATATTCTGTTAATGAAGCCAAGTAATTTCAGTGATTTAATAAAGCAGGGTTGTTACTATAACCAGGTTACTTCAAAATCAGCATTTGTGAGTAACCCATTAAAAACACATTATTTTATCCTCCTCTATGAATGCTACAAATAGACAAGTTATGTATCCAAATCATCATAATATGATTTAATGAATCACAGCTTGCCTATTTGTAGCATTAATGGACGACGCCGACAATACAAATAATGTGTTTTTAGAGGGTAACTGAAAAACACTATTTTTTATTTAGTTATAGTAATTACTAAAGATGTCACGAATAGTTATTTGACAGAATACCGAATATTTGACCACGATCTCTGTCGAAGCGCCGTACATTCGGCGATCGAATGTTCAGTGGCCGAATGTTCCGCGAAAGATGTGTGCATTTCTCTGTCTCATTGCGGTGCGTGCAGGGGTGACAGGGCGGGCATTTGTTTCATTTGCGAGTAGATCATGTCACGACACACGTTATTTGTTCATTATTACATCAGATTGTGTTACTTATTGTATTGATCAGTAATTAGTAATTATTTGTTCATTGTTCATCATGGTACCATTTAATAAAAAATCGCCTGTTTGGGAATATTATGAGATATGTAGTGAAGATAAAAAGTTTGCTGTATTTTCTGAGCATCAACAAGATTTCGCAAAGCATTATTTATGAGGAAAAACGCAATCTTCTGCTACCAACAAATAAAAAAAATGTTTACATACATCACAATTTACGACTAATAGATTCTAAGTATTAAACTTATTATTTGTGATTAAAATTAACACCCTTTTGAGTAGTATGTCCGTTTTTCTTTACGTGGTTTGGTAGCTGAAGTAAATTAGTAGCCGAATAGACCGATTACCAAATAGTAGACAAATATTCGTGGCATCTCTAGAAATTACCCTACGATATTATTTTTAAAAAAACATTTAAAATTAAATTACGAATGAAATGTGTGAATATTGATAATTAATTTTTAACATGCAATAGCATTTATTTTTTAACAATACATATTTTTTGATATTTGATTTGTACGTGAGCGCTTGTGATTGAAACATTTTTTTTAGAAAAAAGACGGTGTAAAGTAACGTAAGTGATATGCATAGTTTTTGTCGTTTCATTGTACTATGAATGAATAAACAGTGCTTCTAAACATTTTCATGGTAAAATATATATATATATATTTTTTTTACATACCTATGCAAAAATTTTATTTACCTCGTGGTGTAAAAGCCAAATAGTTTTTTCAGTTATTACATATTCATATTTTTGAAAAACGTTATTCATACATTTATTGAGTACAGAGACGCAGTTTGCAGTGGCACAATCAGGAACGATCCATGCCTGTGAACTTGTTAGGCACTAATCGTGAGAAAATCCGCATTGAGTCAGGGCACATAATATTACATACAAAACGTGATTTTTGTTACCCCGTGACTTATTGGAAAACGAAATTATTATTTACTGATTCTAATGATAAATGTGCTTTCTAGTTCAAAAATTACCTAAAAATATAGAAACTATAAACTATAATCTTATCTTATTTACATTTACTTTACTTGAAATAAGGTATTCATCAATCGATAGAAGAATATCTTCTGACTGTTTTTTGTTGTTGTATAGAGTTGTAAATAATATTTTTGATATTTGGTGAATTGGTCAAGTGTATATATTTCAATGTGTCTAATAGGCCAATGAGGCATTCTATTTAATTTATAAGCATTTATATCTCTAAGTCAAATTCGTACATTGATTCTCTGTTCCCGAAAATTTACTCTTTTGGGAACAAACACACAGGTGACCAAAAAATAAATGAATTTTATATAATTTTAACCAATTTTAGAAATCAATTATTCTGAAATATTTTTATGAAAAATAAAGTAACTGGTATTTTTATTTATTATTTTTTTTAATTTAAATTGAATTTTTTGAAATTGAACTTCTGTAAATGTAAAAGCCCTCTGGGCGTTAAAAAACAATAAAAGGACTAGAAAAAAGCTAAGAAATACATTTCATGTTTGTATCAAAGTATATTTTTTTTTCCTCTTTTCTTTTGGATTTTATTTTAAATTTCATTTTCTTTTTTTTTTTAAATGATGTAAAATAGAAAAATTATAATTGATGTGAAAGTACACGTATGCATAAAAATATTATATACGCGCCTTCCTATGGACCAGTGGAATGCCTACATCTATACATAACAAATAAATAAAATATAAATGTGATATACAAGTAATTTTTTACAAACTTTGTTAATATTTGTGTTATAAAGTGAGACAATTAAAATAAAAAAAAGAATTTAAAGAGAATATTTACGAAAATACATAAATATTATTCTTATAATTCAATACCAATTCAATTCAGTGCCAATATAACTGTCATGTATCTATCTTAAAATATTGATTAAAAAGCAATTTGTCAGTAACGTAATACTTTTAACAATTACAACGCACAAATATGAATTATATTCACGTACTCTAAACCATTTTGTAAAAGGTTACTTAATCAACATATATGTTCTATTTTGCTTTTAAAGTGTTTTTGTAATCAGAAATTTACAATAATGCATAGATAGAATTCATCATAATTGTTCAGTTTATGCAATTTTGGGTTAATTAATCATTTCGTGATTTCCATATCTGATTTCAGTTAATCGACCCCGTTCCGTTAATTCACTGAACAAACATTTCGAAGGCATACAAAACTTCAATTAAACGCTTTTCTTCATATAACACTCATTAATTCTGCGCACTTAATTTGAGGGAGACAATTAACCAATTTGAATTTAATTTTTTTTTTTTTTTGTACAAAGAAATATATGCTTTCTTATGATTTACACAAATATTTCATTTTGAGGGCCATTTTCAACGAGTTGTAATAAACCCACTATTAGGAAATGGGAATCAAGTTGAGATATATATTAAAATACGCTCATTTTTGTTTAAAATACATTGAAAAAATAAGTGGTTAAAAAAACACCATTGAAATGATGCTGTTACATCGTGTTACAGTAAGAAAAATGCGATATATTTTTAAATAATAAAGGTATTCAAAAACAACTATTTAACACATATATATATATACTGTTTAAAATTATACTTTCCATATTTTGTAAAAATTATAATATTATTTACGCCCGTTCATTTTAGTAAGACTTCATTATTTCTTAAAAAATAGGAGAGATTTATTATCAAATCTTGTAGTCTAAAGTATTTTTCAAGATTGACAAATATTTTTACGGATGAGTTATGTTTTTGTCTACAAAGGTTTCGGAGTATTCAAAATTTGCTTGTGTACAAAGACGTACAAAAAATACATGGTTTTTCTGAAATAATTCTGATGTATTTTAACAATGTTTGAGTATGTCCAAATGCTTGCAGACTGGCTGGATTTTCTCCCTAGGGAGTTGTTCATATTTAAATTTATTTCAACAGAGAGGGAAAACGTTTTTGAGAAGGAATATGGAAGTCTAGGCTGTAAAGTGGCCACTTAAACCAGCCAATGACAGGTCAAAAGCCCTGTAAATGCCTAGACTTCCATATTCCTTCTCAAAAACGTTTTCCCTCTCTGTTGAAATAAATTTAAATATGAACAACTCCCTAGGGAGAAAATCCAGCCAGTCTGCAAGCATTTGGACATACTCAAACATTGTTGAATTACGACCTGGTAAAAGAAGAAGTATAAAAATTGGAAAATTGTTTTCAGGCATTGCCTAGTAGGTGATTTGGTTCAGCCGGTGAATCTCACCAACATCATAAAGGTTTCAGCTCCTTTAATTCAGAAAAGTCAACAGACGGAAGAGTTGAGGAAATGTGGATGTTCAAACATGGGCAGAATGGTGAATGTTACACAGTGTGTAAAGCGGCCACTTAAACCAGCCAATGACAGGTTATAAGCCCTGTAGATGTCTAGACTTCTATATTACCTTCTCTTAAATGTTCTTCATCTCTGTTGTAATATGTTAATATAAACAGCTCCCCAGGGAGTTGAATCTAGTCCTTGTCTACAAAAATTTAAAGTCCTGTAAATGCCTAGACTTCCATATTCCATCTCAAAAACGTTTTCCCTCTCTGATGTATTTTACTTACACCAATAAAAGTTTCAGCTCCTTAATTTAGTGAAAATTAAGCGATCTTATATATTTAATATTATGATGCAACAAAGGAAGAAAATATTTTTGAAAAGAGAATATGGAAGTCTAAGCATTTAAGGGGCTTATGACCTATCGTTGGCGTGTTTATGTGACCACTGTACATACTGTGTAAAACATTACCTCAGCTATTCCATTTATCGACTTTTGTGAAGTAAAAGAGATCCAACGTTAATTGATATGAGTGAGGTTTATTTAAATCAGGGTTTCCCAAATTATCTTCCGCGAAACGTCAATGTTTCAAGTAGCCTGAATAGCTGTTTCTAAAAAAATGGAGAAATTCAATACGAAAACAACTCTTTTGCAATATTTTCCCAAAACTAGTAATGACGATTTCTGGGTTCAGAATCCATTTTCCGTGACAGGTCATGTTAGCTTAAGCGCAAGTGAATATGAAAATCAAAATGATTCAATCATTGTCAATTTTTCGGTATTCTATTTTATTGAATTACATGACGATTGAGTATTAAATATAACTCCAAATAAAATACGTGAGTTGAAATTTTTTAATTTACACACGCCACCTTGCAACGAAACATTGGTAATACAAAAATTATAAACAAGTATCAATACCACACGAAACAGATTCCTCTACAAAGGTAAACGAATGTGCAAACATAGATGGAATGGTGAATTGTACTCAGTGCGTTAAGTTAATACGAGCCAACTATACTTAATATTCAATTCCGAAAAGGTTCACTTTTATTTACCATTTTGTTGTGTGATTTTTTTTTATTATTTAAGAAGTTTGAGCAGCTCTGATACGTTTTAAAAGGTGCTACGGAGCCATGGTTCCCGAACAATGGAGGCTGTAATTACTTATGGACTTTATTTTGTTGAGAAATTTGTTAGTCAAGGTTCTGGTTTCCTTAGGTAGCGCATATGCATTGTTATTTTGTCTCGCATGTCTAGTAAGTAATCCTCTAATTGTTCAAATGTCGTCAAATGTCGTGTTGATGCTTATATGGCATTACTTATTTTAATTTATTTCCTAGAGAATGAAAAATGTGTGTATTGTGTGAGTGTGTGTTTTCCTTGTCTGTTGCGTTAAATTTTAATAATTGTTTGATTATTGAACATGAAAAATAACGAAGTATTTCAGATATTTATTTCACTAATTTTAGAGTGTAAAGATTAATCGTCATCATTATCATAAGCTCGACAGCCCTGGGTGGGCCTTGGCTGAATCAAGGAGTCTCCTCCACTCTTGCCGGTCTGCTGCCCTTCCTCTACACGTCTTCACTTCCAACATTGACGTATATGCACTGATGCTGAACACCCATCGCATTTTGGGCCTTCCTGGCCTTCGTCGTCCTTGTGGGACAGAGAGCGTTAGGCGTTTTATGGGGTTTTCGTCATCCGTTCTAATTGTATGGCCAGCCTCAAGCGCCCCCCTTGATGGAATTGATTACATCCGTAGATTTCATATTTTTCCCTATTGTAGCGACGACGCCAATGTTTTCCTCAATATGCTTTGTCATAATACCCAGGTTTCGGAGGCACATATCAGGACTAGTTTAATCAGAGTTGTGTACGGTTTTATTTAAGTATTTTTTCGTACTTCTTTGGACCGTAATTGTTTCTAAAGCAAGTGGTAGTACGGTTGGCAGCCATTATTTTCCTCCTAATTTCTTCCTGAGCATTGTTGTCACTGGTGACTGTGGAACCTAAGTTATATTAATGACTTGATCACCACAAATTTGTAGTTTCCCGCTCTGAAGATGTGGGGGATTATGCCCAGGGTTTGGGAGACAATAATTAATTTAAATAAATGATATTAAATATTTGTACATAACCACTTACCGACTTTCCTATGTCTACCGGTTTCTAGACGGACCCGTCTCTTCGTCGGAACACCAATTAAACTAACATGCAAACCAACATGCAAAACCCACTATACACCTTCACCATAGTTGTTGCACAAAAATATAAAACCAACACGACATGCAAACATTTAATAACATTCATTAATATGTTTGACCACAAAGTTAATGCTTTAAATATTAATAATATTTTATCAGCGATTACGGCCGTAAAAGCAAAACATTATAAAAAACTAACAATTAAGTATAAAATAACATCCCTCAATATTTGTGCTTATTGAAATGCATGTCGTGTTGGTTTTATATTTTTGTGAAACCACTATAGTGAAGGTGTATAGTGGGTTTTGCATGTTGGTTTGCATGTTGGTTTAATTGGTGTCCTGACGAAGAAACGGGTACGTCTCGAAACCGGCAGACATAGAAAAGTCGGTAAGTGGTTATGTACAAATATTTAACAACATTTATTAAAATGTTTGACCACAAAGTTAATGCTTTAACTAACTAACTAACTAACTAACTAACTAACTAACCATCACGCCATTTCCCCGGAGGGGTAGGCAGAGAGGATAGAACGCCACACCACTCTGTCCTGGCACACTTCCTTTGCTTCCTTCACATTCATACATCTTCTCATGCACGCACGTCGATTATTCCGACTTTTCACATGACCACTTTCAAGAATTTGTTGTACTTGATCATGCCATGTCTTTCTCGGCCTTCCTCGACTTCTACAACCAGACACATTCGCATCATAAATCTTTTTAGCCGTTCTTTCATCATTCATTCGCTCCACATGACAAAACCATTGCAAAAGACCTTTCTTAATTTTGTCGATAATGCTTAACTCAGCCTTGCATTCTGCTCTAATTTCGACATTAGGGCACCTATCATACATTGTTTTTCCGCACATTCGCCTGAGGGATCGCATTTCAACAGCATTCAGTCTACTTTCGTCCCTTTTTTTCCAACTCCATGCTTCGCTTCCATACATTAGAGTCGGTACCAGAACTCCATTATGAACTGCTAATTTAGCCTCTTGCGATAGACACTTATTTGCTACGACAGACTTTAAGGCACCATTAACTCTGTTACCGGCACTAACCCTCCTTTCAATATCCTTGTCCATATTTCCATCTCTAGTAAACATACTACCCAGATATACAAATTCTTCGACCTGTTTCAAACTATCTCCATTTACTACAATCTTACATTCAGTCATAGTTACATTTCTTTCAAAGACCATGACGTTCGACTTTTGCACATTCATTAGCAAATCACTCTCCTTGCACACTTCGTAAACCTTTGTAACCAAGGATTGCAGTTCCTCTTCGCTGTCAGCTAGGAGGACTGCGTCATCGGCGTACAGAAGGCAACTGACAGTTAGATTACTCATTTTCGCTCCCACATCCATACTTTTCAATTCTTTCATACATTTATCCATGTATATGTTGAATAACCACGGTGACATGCAATGCTTTAAATATTAATAATATAATTAATCTTGTTTTGTCCTCATTAATAATGAGTCCCATTTTCCTTGCACTTTGTTCGAGCGCTATAAACGCTTCGTGCGTGGCTTGTAGAGATCTTCCGATTATGCCGATATTGTCCGCGTGGGTGAGCAGCCAAAATGATTTGAAGATATTTAAGATCAATGTTTATCATATTCTAATAAAAGCGTCAGTCAAGCGATCACTTAAACTAGCCAATGAGGACATAAGGTCTGTAAATGCTGGGACGACCATATTCTTTTCTTGGAGAGACTGTTCATCTCTATTGAAATATATTTCAATTAGCTATGAGGTTTATTAAGATATTTAGTTTAGATAAACAGATATACTAATGTCAACTTTCGATTTTTTATTTCCGGTTACAATCGGCAATTTGTTATCTTTACAGATACCAAAGTATGTATTGGTATATAATATCTTAGATCTAAATAATTTATCATTTCTCAATCAGTGTTAATCAATTAGCATTATGAATTTAAAAAAGCTTATCACTCTCTAGTCACCTGTTAAGAAAATTATTTCAATTTTCGTCATTTTATTGCGGAAGCCATCAAAGTGAATGTAACACCAAATTGGCTGCGTTTTTGTGTTAGAACTATTAATTTATTTTGTTTTGATAAAATCTTGTGTAAGAAAAATCTGAATCGATAAAAAAAAAATGTATTTTGTAACTAAGGTGATTATTAAATATGTACGTATTATGTAAAATGTAGTATGCACCCAATGCATACAAATGCTTATTTGTATATTGTAAGTATCAAATACCTTTTTTAATGTAAGTTACTCATAATATGCTTTGTTCATTCTGTATATTGTACAAGTTTTATATTTACTGTGATAGGTCGAGTTAGTGAATATTATACGCGTCTACACTGGCTCTGTATCAGGCATAGAAGAAACATTCACATTCACATTCCATTTATTTTTATTGTATTTATTCAATTAAAGTAAATGCCCTGAGGGCTTTTACAAGTATGGTACATAGATAAAATATATAACTGCCACTACAGGTCAGGCAACCCAACTAAAGTGGAGGAATTACATCACAGAACACCCTGTCTTGAGAAAAATCGCATTAGATTTTTGTGTTCTCACTGGGAATCGAACCCGGAACCTTCCGTGTGAGTCAAGCGTCTTAACCATTGCATCACGGAGGCCGCTATTTTGTTAATGACAACAACACCCAACCTTTAAAAATGTCAATATTATAAACTGCGATTATAAGTAAATATAACTGCATTGTGATATTGGCAAATCGTATTAAAAAAAAACAAACATTTTTTAAAAATCATGGTTATCAACAAAAGTAACATTATGGATGTTTTTTTGGAACAACGAATAGGTAGCCATTCTTACTTAAGACAGTTACAAAACAGGATTTAAATACTAATTTTGAAGAACCAATGTGTATCAATAAAGGAAATTAGTGCCGTTTCATACTGAAATATTCATAAGCCAACCATAAAAACTAAATTTTTGTGCAATAAAATATTATTAGCATATTATCTTTTGAACTCCTGACCCGTATTTTGATTACCTGATCACATTTACTACCGCTTTCTTTAGTTGATTTTATGATGAGATAAGATAAAATTAACAATATTATGTCAAAGGCAATAAAATTTTATAAAACTGAATTGATGTAATAACTTATATTTACACACAAGTTATTAATTTAAAAAATACTTGGTACACTTCCACTTATTTATTTTGACCAATTGGCGCTTTCACCCTCTAATGGGCATCTTCAGACTGGCCCATTGTTTTTGCTGGTGAGTCATCTAAACTGCCTACCTAGGGATAGCTTCCCCGTTCTAAGGCAGTAAATAATGTATTTTTTAAAATTATTTTTGTCATAAATATCATTTACGTAAATAATACATTTTTATCAATTTTGATAGTTTTTCAAACTTAAAGTTAATACGAGTACATAAAACACATAAAATTATTTATAAATGAGATACACGTATAAACAGTATTATTACTAGAGCACACGTAAGAATATATTTGTGTGTGCCCTACTTGTAGATTTAAAAGCAAATAATAATTACCCAAATCCTTCAAGTCATTGCCAGTAAAACAAGAAACCAACTTGCGTCCTTCTTAATCGGACAACAATTTTTCTAGAACCTGAGATAAGGTTATATATCTACTATTACTATCAACATGCCATTTTACCGTAGGGGTAGGCAAAGAGAATGTCTATCCTGGCATACATTTCTAGCTTCTTCCACATTCATACATCTTGTCATACATGCCCTTGGGTTCTGCTTGCTTTTGACATGACCAAACTTAAGAATTTGGTTTATCTGATCATGCCACGTCTTCTTTGGTTGTTTTTGTCTCAAGTTAGCGTTCATTTTCGCCGTATATATTTGTTTTACCATTCTTTCCTCATCCAATCGTTCTACATGACCAAACCATCTCAGAGAACCTTTCTTAATCTTATCAATTATACCTGACTCAGATTTACATTCTCACCTGATTACATCATTCGTAACCATGTCATTTTATTTTATTTTATTTTATTAGGGAAATCAACAGTTCTACATACATATTTTTAGTAAACAGACAGATATAGTGTATAAACTCAGAACTAATAACAGATTTCCACATAGTATACTTAGTTAGTAAAGAAAATATATATTACATATCAAATAAATACATACAATTTGTACATTTAAAATGTTATTTTCATGTACTCAATAATCAAAGATTTTTTAAATATTAATTTTAAGAACATTAAGTTACTGTAAATTGGGCGGGATAAGGACAAAAATGCTTGAAGAGAGGATAAGGAGGGGGGGGGAAGATGTACATATTTATTATTATAATGTCTACTAAGTTACATAATACATTTTTAGTGTAAATTTTAAATCTGACAGAGTGATGTACATACATACATTGATTTCCCACACATTCGTCTAAGGGGTCGCATTTATCCTTGGGCTTATTTATATTTTTGCCTTTGAGACAAAAAAGTATAACTTCTCTCTGTAGAAACAGATCCTTATTGGAGTTGAATGGTATTACGACTGTATATTTATGATCAATTATTCTGTTGCAAATCACATTTTAAAAATATGGACGCTTAAATATGGGCAGAATAATTCATATGATTGTAAATGTCTATACATTTCGATTACCTTATTGGAAAGTCATTCACTCCTGTTGCAACATTAGTAAAAAAACGTTTATTCAATTTTTGTACCTCTAGTTAATCACAAAACTCACAAAATCACTCTAAAAAATATATATATCTGACCAACTTAAATCATGTTAAATGCAATAAGTTATCAACATCTATTTATTAATGCATTAATTGAACGTAGTTATACAGAAAGCAGCCAGCCATACAAAAGTGAAACTGAGATAATAGCACTTTTGTGAAAAGGGTGAATAATCGAATCTACACAACAGTTGGAATGTTTTTGACTTTTGCCAAAGGATAAAAACAATGAATACATTAGTTTTTTGATCTTACGAACAAGAATCTAATTACGTATTTGACCTGTATTTATGATTTTTAAAATACCATAACATAATTCTAGTGCTGTGGGTGTTTTCTGCAAATTAAGAAATGCCAATTTTGTGATCGATACTATTTTCAGAAGGTGATTATAACAGTTTTTTGTATGAAAGCGACCTGGCAGTTTTTAGCAGAACATAGAATAATTACTGCATTCGATAACACCAAAATCTCATTTTTTCAAAATTGTGGACTGGCTATGCATAACTACGTTCAATTGGTAGTTATTGCAAATACATGTACTTCGGAAGTTAAAATATAAATATTATCATTTAACGACTTATTTATCGAATTTCGATTTATCGCAATGACAAACGAGCTGTTAAAATAACTTTATTAGTAGATACCGTGTAATGAGTAGATATCTCTTCTAAACATGGTCATAAAAAACAGGTAGGTGTGCGTTTAATATGCAGCATGTTATATACATTAGGTGTTTTAGTGTCTAACGGGAAATTACGTCATCATGAAAACTGGACGCCAAATTCATTCACATGTTATTGAACGAGCAAGTCTTATGTGACGTATTTATAACAAAATGACGCTCAATAAAACCGGAATTTTATTCCTACCTGCTTTACTCGTCCGTTCGACGACTCTCACTTTCCTCTTCAGGAATAAGAAATCTCGTGTTTACATTTTTTATGTCCGGATTACATCGCCATCACCGGATAGAAAAGTCAAGCAGAAATCAATTATACTTTATACGATGTCGTCGTTTACAACATTCAGAATCCATTTTATTATTTACATAAGATGAATAAGCATAAAATATTGACATTTAACAAATAAGTGTTGTATTTGACTTCAGTTTTCTAAGTAAATAATTAAATCATTATATGTAAATATTATGATGATCATGAAGAGCTTACACACATCATTGCTATAATACAAAACCATCGAATTTATATACAATTTATTTTCTCATTATGATTAACGTACACGATTAAATTGCTTTTTACAAAACTTATAATGTAAAGATATTTGGTTTTATTATTTTTTAACAAAACAAACATTACTTTTTGCCGAAGATTAAAACAAAAATCAAACCCCAAAATTAAATTATACATTTAGCAGAAGTTGAAAACAATTTTAAAATCAAACTAAATAATAAAATATTTCAATGTATTCATATAGCGAAAAAATCATAGAGTACTGTTTAAATAATACCTATATTTAGAGTAAAGATTTAATTCCCATTCACCATCCTTAAAAAAGTTTAAAAGGTTTGTTATATGGGAACAATATTTGTAAGATTAATAATGTCTATGTAGGATTACATGTTACATTAGGTGTTTTTTTTTTATTAGCGCCCTTTACCAAAATATGATAACATCGGCCTTAAACAAGTCACATGCATTAAAAAATTAAAACTAATTTTGTCGGCCTTGTGGTGTAATGATCAGCGCATTAGCCTGCCATGCAAGAGGTCTCGGATTCGGTTCCCAACATGGCAGCTATTTTCACACTAAAATATTTTATAGTCCCGGGAATGTTAACTGAAGCGTAAGACTGATCATCTTACCTTCATGTTACAAAAATGATCAAGATACGCTGCAATTGGTGTACCAATGCAGTGCCCTATGCACTATTAGGTGCGGAAAGGGAATGATTATGGTGAAAAATTATATAAAGCACATAAACAACAAAAACAAAAGAAACAAAAAATAACGAAATGTACACAAATATAAAAATAATGCAAATATACAAAAATAACATGAAATTAATTATATTTGTAATAATCGACACATTAAACATAGGTTGGGTCCGTTTTTTTCTAAATTTAAAAATGAGCACCAGTACCTACAGCAAAATGATCATACGGAAGGAAAGTTTCTGTTCTAGAAGATGTTTGCCACAAAAAGTGGCTTGGTGGGGTTTTTGTATTTATTAGGAGTACTTCTTTTTTTATGTACCTTAATTTTTATTAATGTGTTCCTTTATAATTAATTAACAAATAAAAAAAAAATAAAAATGCAAGCCTTCAAAATGTAACGTTACGTCTACGAATGTGGGCATTTTCGACACATTTTCTGTCGGTCTTTAATTGAGGAACAAAGCTACCAAAGCTGCTCGCGATATTTGCGTAGTGCACGGTGATGATTCTTTGAATCATTAACTAATTTGTTGTAAAACAATGAACTAGAATACATTATTGACTAATTTGTTTTGTCCTCTTATTCTCTTCATTTGAAAAAAAGGTCACAACTCATGTTCTTATGATTAATATCAACCCAATACCCAATATTAATATTATTAATATTTACTAAATATTTTTAAAATGTTATTTTAAAAAGATTCAAAGAAAAAATAAATAATTGCATTCTTACGATTAACTTAAATATTTGGTTTTGAGGACCCTTTTCAAAAAAAAATGTAAATAACTCACTATTAGAAAATGATAATCAAGTTGGGGTAGAGTGGGATTCGAATTACGGACCTTTGAGCCGTGAGTTCGAGACACTAGCCACGGGACCACAACTCGATTATTGAATTCATATTTTTTTTAAAACGCTATTGAAAAAAATCATTTTAAAGCAAAACGATATGATACTTGATGATACTACTTAATTAGAGATAATTACGATTCAAAATTTCGTCAATTACTGTAGGTACTTTTTATCTTTTTAAAATATTTTATTTTAGATGTCATCTTCTTTTTTCTTTTCGTAACGGTGTTGCACAAGGCGCTGCATTGGTATACCAATAATGCAGCCCATTTCGATAATTTACATGAAGATAAAGTGATTAGTCTTACGCGTCAGGTGTCAGTCCAGGGATAGTAAAATATTGCAGTTAATCACCTTTAAAATAAATATTTCACGTTGACCCTGTTAAGAACCGAACCTAGAAACCCAAGCATGGTTGGAAAACGCACCAACCACTACACTACGAGGCGGACATATATCCACTCGATTTCCCTTTTCAGGATTTTAACCAGATATAAGACATCGAGTCGAAAACCCTCGTTCAGGGTTCTGGTTACAGAGAACTGTATTCTTAATACGTCTGGACAAAGAGGACGTTCAGTGGTAATTTTTTTATTTGTTCATGGAGTATATATTGGAAAATTTATTATAATGTTTCGTATTATCATCGGTATGATTTTTTACATTTTTGTAATTTTGTAAATACTCCGCCCATGACGTCACAAGTTGTCGTCGGAGACTTGTCTCGATAAGCTGGCTTCCCAGAAACTGCAAATCCATCACAATACATAACGCCGTAATTGATCGGTTGTTAAGAAAAAAACTAGTGACGTAATTCCAAGTAGTTCGTTCTTATTAAAACCATTTTAATATTTGTTTTCATACATTTTCGAGACACTTTGCGTTGCAATTGAATATTTTAATTTTTACCGCGTGTAAGAAAACACGGCATATTTTAGTGCAAATTTTTCGAGAATTGAAGAGAGGTTATCTTTAAAAAAACACTTATATTTTTAATACCCGGATAACAATAAAGTTTTTTTTTTTAATAACATTTTAGTACATTTCTTACAGTATTTTTAAGTATTTACCTTATCTCATTGCCAAATTATTGTTACAAAAAACAACTGTTTGAATGTCACATTAAAAAAAAACCCTTAACTGCTCAGAGAAGATTGAGTTATTGTCAAAATAGTTAGTGCTGTCATTTTTTGTATTATATACACAATACCCCACTCAGTAAACAATCTGTAAATAATGTAAATATATTTTTTTATATTTAATCATTACGATATAAACATTTAATTATAACTTGATACTAAGATATCAATTAATTGATCTGTTGCACAAAAACTTACTGATAAATCTCTAAACAAAGATGTATATGTATGAATATCTTTTCGCGCATTATATTGTTTGACTAGTTTTATTACAACCAAGATAAATGAATTAATGATAGATTCGTAGGCAAGTTTTTGTTGTGAGTATTACATAATAATGTATTTAAAAATAACAGGAAGGAGATATTTATACTTTCCCAACTAAACGTGAAGCTTTGTAATCAATCAATGTAAACATTATAATCAAATTCTTAAATCTATCATTGCTAATTGTTGATAAATTTGACATATCAATTATTTTGCAATGTTGTTACATGAATAATTTTACATCTTAATGTAATAACAGTAAAATTATTTAAAAACTGTTTTCAATAATTTGTTTTACAGTATTGTGTTCAAACGAGTCCAAATCTTTAAAAAACTATTTTAGTATAAGATTTCACCGGATACAAGTTGATTAAAGATGGGTTTGGTGAATGAAAAATTTTCCGCGATAGTGTAAATGTTATACAATGCTCAAAATGGTAACTTAAGATGGCCAATGACATGTCATAAACCCTGTTAATGCCAAGAATTTGTTTGGAAATTTTTCGCATTTTTTTTTATTTTGCGGGTTTAATTTATTATTTTAAGGTAGCACGATGCCCATTTATTCCAATAATATAACTTTGTTTTTATTAAAATATTCGTAACTCAATTTCGACAAAAAACGAGATACGTCTTTTTGAATGATGGAAGACGAAATGTGCACATATCATATATTGTTATGATAGTAAAGACTGATATTATGATGTCTCTATGATATTTTGAAATTCAATGTTCTTTGATTAATTTTGTGCTAATGGTCAATATTCTTGTAAATAGTTATTTTTCAGGGTAGTAGTAAGGGTAATACTACCTATTACTTGAATTTCGTTTATATTCTGTACCAACTGCAACTTTTGACAAAATCCTAATATCTATCTTTTAATTTAGGCTCCACTTGTTTACGATTCTATGATTACTTTATGTGTGTCAAATTAAGGTCAATATGAATAAAGCAATGAATACGAAATGCTAATGGAAAAAAAAGCAATGAAGTTGATCTAGCAAATGTTATGAATTGCTTTAAAGACGATCACGTAATTAAGTTCATGGAAACTTGAACATCTCTTGTGAGATATCTACGTACTATTTGATGGAAAAGATTACACGATGAAACTCAGCATTTATTCATCAAATATTTTCATTTTAAAAAAAGCACCTTATTGTTTTTTTTTACTTTTATATTATAATTCAAACAAACAGACGATCGAACTTTGTTAGTATATATTGATAAATATTCAACGAATACACTGTTTATTCCCAATTATGAAGGAAAAGACACTTAATTAAAAAAAATCTAATAATAATGCATACTGATATTGTTGACATCGTGTTTTCCTTTTTGCAAAACACAATAGGTACGAGTGTGCACAATATTTACTTAAACCAATAAAAAAAAGTTCATAAACTCTGTTATTGACGGGTTTAAATTACATGAATGAATATAAAATGCTGTATTTCCTTCTCAAAGATACTATATCGAGCCATTATCGTTAGAACAACGTAAGCGACAAATAGCGAATTGTGCTGGAGAAGGTTTTTTTAAGTTTTGTTCCATTTATATTTTCTTTAATAATTACATACAAATTTTCTTCATTTTAAATATTATTTCCATTTGTAAATACTCACTACAAACTACAAACCTTAAAATATATTTTTTTTACTTAAATTTTAATTTTTAAACAACTTTCATTTATGTTTTCTTTTTCCTTCTCTTTTTTATACTTTCATAATTAACCTTACATTTAATTGCTTTTTAATATGGAAACTTCACTGGTCCATTAGAATAAGGTCCAATTGTGTAAAATATTAAACTTTGTAACTGTACTGTATGTTTCCTGAATAAAAGAAAATAAAAATAAAATAAAAATAAAAAACTAGATATAATTGGCAAATAATTTTAGTTTATTTGTAAATATTGTTTTTTTTTTTGTTAAATTATCTATTGTTTTCTTTTTATACATATAAATATCCTTAAATGTGGCAGGTGAATTTAAAAGAGCTATGATGTATTTTACACTCGTACAGAGGGCAATAAGGAACACTTTTCCTTAAAAAAACCCAATTCGCCAAAAATGCCGCTTACGTTGTTCTACCGACTGTGGCTCGATATATGTATTTATTTGAAACTTCAAGTAAAAAAATAAATGAACTTTTTGGGGCCTATTTTTTAAAGCAGTATCTTTCAGCAAACTAAAAAACTGATCAAAATGTGTATATATTTATATAGGTATGTATTAAATAAAAACACATATTTATTTTCAAGTTACAGCTGTTTTTTTTTACTGGGCAGAACTTGCACTTATAAATATGTTTATGAAAATACTTGTGTTATACACATTATATGATAAGGAAAGTGGGGTCAGGTATGGGTTTGGAAAAAGAAAGGAAATGGATCTAGAAAAGAAAAGGAATAAAAAATAATAAAACAAAATAAAATCGATAATGAACGAAGGTTGGGGTTCTAAGGGTATCTGTTGAATTATATGTACAACTTTTAATACTACCAACAATATTTTGAATTTTTCCAAATTTTTGTAGACAAAGACTGGATTCAACTCCCCGGGGAGTTGTTAATATTAACATATTACAACAGAGATGAAGAACATTTAAGAGATGGTAATATAAAAGTCTAGGCATCTACAGAGCTTCTGACCTGTCATTGGATGGTTTAAGTAGCCACTTAACTTAAAAAATAAAAAATAACTTTTTTAATTGTTTTAAATAAATATGCGAAGTTTGAATTAATTTGACCCAGTATTTTCAAAATTATGTCAATGTTTAGAAACCCTTCACAAAACATTAAATTTCACAAAAATGGGCCAGGTACAGGGTAAATTCTATGTGGATTCGGCCGGTACTCTAAGTGTTAAAATATGCTGTGGAATGAAATGCTGACCCGTGCTTTTTGGTCTGTCACGTCGGGGTCGCCAGTTCATGGGGTTGTTTTACACTGTTTTTAATCAATATGGTAACCTTGATACCTGCGTAAGCATGGTAACTGCATTAAAATGGTAACTGCAAAAAAACAGGAAGATGTGGAATGGAATGCCGGTCTCTACTCTCTGGTCCCCACCATGCTGAGGCATTGAATCAATCCTACTTGTGGCATTTTAATAATTGTTGAAATATGCAGAATCACGTGACATAAAATAAAATGTCTCTTCCAGGCATAATGAACCACCGGTGTGTGTAAATAGTAAACACTACAACAGGTAATTTGTCAAGTGCGCCCGAACAAAGCATAAAACAATTGCTAGGCTAAAACGCACCTTGCGCAAAGAAAAACGTGAAATAACTCTTGCGATTAACATACTCTTGGGTAACGAGCAAGTAGTACATTTTTACTGAGCCAGCATTGAACATTTTCTAATTATGTTAGGAAATAGTATTTTGCGTTATTTAATAAACCGCATCATAAATTTCACCAAAGTTTATAGGAATTTGATGTTGTTTTTCCTAATTACTGGTCTGACTGGCTATGTTTTAAGAGTACATCGAATTTATAACCATACCGAATTTTAATTTTAAGCGTAATAGAACCTTAGATTTAAATTAAAGAAGAAAATATTGATTAGTATGAGTGTGTTTTTTTGCCTATTCTGGCTGGATGAAGAATACAGTTCGGGTGTAAAATCACTGAGTTATGTATACATGAAAAGCATTAACGTTTGTTTGTATTTTAATTAGAAAAAATCTTAAAATAACAATAATAAATATTTTGTACTTTACAAAACTAAAAAATATTTAAATCTCTTCCTTGGACTTATGGTTTTCATAATAATAAATTTTTGGTGAACTTTTGAAGGAAAGTTAGTTTAGAATTTATTTTTTATTAATTTTGTTTTTGAACCCTGGACAGGTAACCATATTTTTGGGACATTTTCACTAATAAGTTTGCCGACTACTGCCATATACCATAGACTTAATATAACCGCGCGGGAAATAATCCGCTGGATCGCAGAGGCCAATTACCAGGACCATTTTTGGAAATAATGTTGTCGCCATTATAGTTTTTACACCGATTTTAAAGTAAATCTATACAATTTGCAAGCTATGTTTGACTGTAAAACAAACGGCGTAATGGTTTATTTTGTTGTTTTTATTAATTTAAGTCAGTGGTCAGTGCAAGATGGCTGCCGAGAATGCATACGACGCCGCCGCGCCGCCTCAAAAGCCAAAAGCATCAGCGTGTCTAGAGTTTGCGCGATTTCAGACCTCTGTTGAGACAATAAGGATAATGTTTTGGATCATATTGTTACCAGGAATAAATGTGGTCTTATATTTGACAGTCGGAATCGAAGCAAGATTCCGCGAAGTGGCACAATAAGGGCACACCACCCGCCAAGAAGTTCATGGTATCGCAAGTGGCCGGAAAATGAATGGCTTCTGGCTTTTTGGATATAGAAGGTATCCTGTTGATAGACTTTAAAGAAATTGGTCACTATAATCCGGAAGAGCGGTTAAAAGAAACTGAGAACGAAAGGACGGAGAGAAAAATTGACCAAAGGTGTCTTGCTTTTTCTGGACATCACACCCGTGCATAAGAGCAATGTTGCAATGACTGCTATTAACAAATGTGGCTTGCAAATATTAAACCATCTTGCCCATGGTCCAAACTTGGCCTCGTCCGATTATTAAAATAAAATAAAAAACCTTAAGGAAATATATTTACAAGTGATGAAAAAGTCAAGTCAGCAATTTCAATTTATTTTCAAAAGTATTTTTACAGAGAATATATTAATATAAATAAGAAAACATCATTATTAGTTTGACAATATACATTTTTACCAAGCGAAAGTTCTATCACGACAAAAAATCACCGGTTACTACCGAAAATATTTAAATTAGTCTGTGCACTGAGCATATTATACCTCATTTAAATGATAAATTAATATGCAAATAACATGACTAATTAGTAAATATAATTATATGATAAACACAAAAAAAATTGTGCGGTATGAACATTTTATTTTTAAATAAATATTTGCGTTCATGATTTAGCCAAATATTATATTTTGATTGCATTTTCAACAAGTTGTAAATAACTCACTATTACAAAATGGGAATCAAGTTGGCGTAGAGTGGGATTCGAATCATGGACCTTTGATTCGTAAGTCCGAGACCCTAGCCACTAGCCCACAACTCGATTAATATGTACAATATATGTAATATTTTCTTTTTAAATTTTTTTTTTAATCGGGTTGTGGTCCTGTGGCTAGTGTCTCGGACTCAAGGACCAAAGGTCTATGGTTCGAATCCCACTCTACTCCAACTTAATTCCCATTTTCTATTAGTTAGTTATTTACAACTCGTTGAAAATGGCCGTCAAAATTAAGTATTTGGGTAAATCATAAGAACGCAAATATTTATCTTTATTTTTTTTTTAAAGGGTAAAATTATAGCAATGCAATTAAAAGTAAAACTATTGGTGGAAATTAAATATTTATTTATAAATATGTTGTTTTAATCGATATACAATTTATTTATTTATTTAATTTATTATAATTTACACAAGTAACAAAAAAAATACACTATAACATAAACACAAAAAACAACAAAAAGGCATGGCCTATGTGTTGGTGTACATTTAATTTTATCTTTCAATAAATGTTGCTGGAAGAATACGATAGATATCCACAAAAAAAAGACGTGCTAATATTAAAAATGCAATCCAATGCCCGATGCTCCATTAAGTATGAAGAAGGAAATTATCAAAATTAAAACCACAGTATGTCAAATTTACCGACCGCTTCCGAATTTTACAACAATTATATTAATGGAGATAAAACAAAACAAATCATTTATATAAAAAAAGAAATTCTCACCTTTTTTTACTTAAAAAAAATCAACAGATGGAGACATTGCAGAAATTTTTATGTTCAAATAAAGAAAAAAATGGACAATAGTAAAGTGTGTGTGATGCGAACATGAACCTGCTTATGACAGGCCACAAGCCCTGTAAATGTCTGGACTCAATATTCAATTTTCAAAAAAAAAAAAAATTACTTTTGTACCAATCTAAATTAATAAAAATTTATTATTTTTTTAAAAAAACGTATTGATCGTGCGCGTGTGTACAACATTCATTATTTGATGGTCCTCTTCATCTCAATGTTAGTCAATATTTTAACAAACATGTTGAGGCTTATAACTCAATGACCTTGCTACCAACTGAGATGTTTTGGTCAAAATATTAAGTCGGCAAACACTTATAATTATGTCTTATTAATAATCGAACAAATAGCTCCACGTAAAGAAAAAAGATAAAAAAATAAAAATTTATACGGCTATCATTATTATGATCAGTTCAGGCAACCGATGTAGGTACCCAAGCATGTTTTACTTTTTAAATGAGATTCAATACTTATGCGGCCTTACTGTTATGTGCCGATTAAATAGCACACAAAGAATGATTATTGGAAGTCCACCAGATCAATGTACAAGACACGAAGATAATAATAACACACGATATTAATTTATTATTTAAAAAATATTACAAAAATCAATTTTATTACACTTGAAAGCTACCGTATTTATTTTAACCAAGTTTTACGTCAGAGTGACGTAGTAACAACGTGAGGTTACATTTCTTATTTTCTCTTAAAAGACAGGGTATGGGTTCATCTAAAAAAAATATTTATTTATTTATTTTGTTCCACCCAAAAGGCATTTACAAAAAATAAAAATAAAATACATGCTAACATACTACATAATAAACACAGAATATACAGAAAAAATATGTGAAATTAGTTAGAAAGGATATAATAAAAAGTTTTAAAAGTAAAAAAAAAAACAATAATAACAAAGGTATGCAAGAAAAAACAGTAAGCATATGAACAAAAAATGCAAAGATATAAGCTTATGAAATAAATTCTGTAAAGCAAATATAGTAAATAAAGTGTTACGGTAAGCAAGAAAGACAAATTTAAGTTAAATAATTAAACAAGCAAGCATATATTATCGCGAAAAAAGAAGAAATAAAAATATGTATGTATGAAATGCGTATTTGCCAATACGACAATGCAATTTGATATAATAGTAAAAAATAAAAATCAAGTATAAGGTAATAAAAATAAACAAGTAAGTATTTTTTTAATTTATGGAATTGGATTGTCAATAATAGTTTGACGAGCAGCTACCAATAAACTTGATATTGTGGACTTATAAGGTAGTAAAGAATTGGACAGAATGTCTGCAGTCGTTCCATAAGTGTTACCTAACCTATGCAGTCTCGGTATCAATGAATTGTTTTGTTGGTTGGAAGAAGTACTGGAGCAATGAAACAATTAAGTACTCCTAGTGCTGAGAGCAGGTACTCTAAAATTAATCAATTCAAGTATTTTTGATGCGTCAAAAAGAGAGTTTACAACTTTATACAGTAGTTAGCAGAATTTTGTTTTTGCTTTCACGTCGAATTCTCCTCTTTATTCATGTTAAAATAACTTTAATATCGTGCAGGGTGTCACGTTGGATTTTTAAGGTAAAACTACTAAACTGACAGCTGTCGTTATTGCTAAGACACTCATTAAGTATTGGCACTTAATACAATGGTTTATTCTAATTTCATGTTAACATAGAACAAAAATCACCGTAGCAATTATCTACAATTTTTTTGTTGGATTAGAGCCTTTTTGTTGTATATTGAATGAGGACTAAAAGATATGTATTTTTGAAATGATCTTACATAAAAATGTCCAAATCACCAAAAGTGTGACTTATGCCCTTTAAACATGGATTGATTCTGTTGTTTAGTTCATTTTATACAAAGTTGTTAGCAGAGCAAACGTTTCCGCGAATATTGCAACAACGTTGCACGATTTGCAGTCTTAAAGGTTTTAGGGCGAAGAAGATTAATTTCATAATTGAGAAACATCGCGTTCTACGTCTTAGGAAATATGTCATTTATTCTGCGTTGTCTTTTACTTTACCACCGCCGTAAACCGTGAGTTCAGAATGCTAAATAGTTCTGTGGAAATTCCTTGACTAACACAGTTTCAATAAATGCTAAAATAATTATTTACATTAAACAAGAATCGGGTTACGGTACTATGGTAGTGTTACGCAGTCTAAATCAGAGATCTAAAGTTCGAACACCGTTTTACCATAATTTGATTTCCAATTTTAAGAAGTACAAGTACAGAGAGCAATTTTGAAAAAGAATAGATGCACTCGGATTAAATTTATGCTGAAACAATAAAAAATTATGACAGTAAGTCAACTGATATATTTTAAAGTAATAATTTTTGTTCACAAAATGATTAATGGTTATTCCTTAAAAGAGTTGACTTAAAAGGTTTTTTTCTAATCAATGTGACAACCTGTGTTTCTCTGTTTCACTGATTATAAAAAAGCTTTTGACTGTGTAAATTGGAGCAAATTATGGGTTGTCCTCAATGGGATGGGGTACCAGCACACCTTATTTGCCTGATAAAATCCTTTTACAATAAAAGCTCAGCAATTGTGAATTTCAACAATGAACTATCAGATAACTTCCCAGTTCGAAAATGTGTTAGACAGGGTTGCATTTTGTCTCCCGTCTTGTTTAATATATATGGTGAATATATCATTCGAAAGGCACTTAACGGCTGGACAAGTAAGTTCACAATTGGAGGAAGGAAGTTATCCAACCTAAGATATGCTGATGACACCACAATTATTGCATCGTCAGAGATTGAAATGAAATAACTAATTGACCGGATAGATGCTGCTAGTTTAGATCTGGGACTATCAATAAATATGAGCAAAACTAAGCTTATGATCATTGATGGAGCTAATAAAGTAGCGTCATTATCCTTACTACGCAACTTAGAAAGAGTCAACAATTTCATTTATCTAGGTTCTCTCATTAGCGATGGCGGTGGGTGTGAAGGTGAAATACGGCGACGTGTTGGTATTGCCAAAAGTGCTATGAGTCGGCTGGTGAAGATCTGGAAGAATCGCAGTATAACCATTAACACCAAAAAGAGACCGGCAAAGGCCTTGGTTTTCTCAGTGTTCATGTATGGTGTGGAGTGTTGGACACTCAGGGAATCTGAAAAGAAAAAAATCGAAGCTTTCGAGATGTGGTATTGGCGGCGAGTGCTGCGGATTTCGTGGACGGCCAGACGTACGAATGCATCTATTCTCCAGGAACTGGACATAGGAGAAAGACTGATATCCATGTGCGAGAAAAGAATCCTGCAGTTCTTTGGGCATATTTCCAGGGGAGATTCTGATAGTTCGGAGAAAACTATTCTCCTAGGAAGTGTCGAAGGGACAAGGTCGCGTGGACGTCAACCGATAAGATGGAGGGGTACAGTCACTGAGTTATCAGAATCATCACTGACGATTGTCTATAGAAGAGCACAAGACTGTTCCAGGTGGAGGGAGACTGTCCACAGACGAGCCATGCCTGGAGTCAGGCGTAATCACCATCCTCAGACATGAGGCACGGATTGAAGAGAATCAATGTGAACACGGATATGAAATTAGATATAAAAATGAAGTAAGGCCGCCATTTCGTAAGAAGAACTCGCTAATGCATAGAAACACGTCGTTGATGCACCGAGCTGTCCAGTTATATTGTAAGGAAATACCATTAGAAATAAGAGACCAAAAAAAATCATTTCATTTAAATGTAAGGTAAAAACACGTGTGTAGCAGATAAGTTGGCTCTGTATTCGGGTTGGCTTTAAAAAAGTCGTTTTTTTGTGGGTTTTCCAAAATTATGATTTAATTAATTTTTAAACGAAAATCATTGCATTGGGGGGTTTCTCTTTGTTTACAATGAGTAGGCTCTTTAATTAAATAATGTAGCAACGACTTTATCCTTGTGTATCTGTTCTTTTTCTCGGGATTATTCTTGGAGATTTGTTTTGTAATATGGTGAATTTGTTTTAAATGTTTTGTTCTCTTCAATATTTTTCATCATAGCTTTCAAATGTACATGTTTTGTTCAGAAATGTTTATAAATAGTATATATTTTAATGATAATTGGATGTAAGTTAATATTAGAACATTCATGTATTATGTTTGTACTATTATTTTAAGACTGAATAAAAAAAATACAAAAAACAAGGAAGGAAGAATACAGGTAAAAATCCTGAAAAAGGAATTCGAGTAGACAGAAGTCTGCCTGGTATTGTAGTGGCTGGTGCGTTCGCCTACTTCAGTTCAATTTCTAGGAGTGTAGGCATGAAGTATTAGTTTATATAATGTTTTAATTAAAATATTTTATTGGACAAGACAGGCATCTGAAGCGTAAGAGTGATCATTTAACCTTCCTGTAATATATGATCAAGATACGTTGCATTTGATTTAACAATGCAGTACTTTATGCACTACTAGGTGTTAGAAGTTAGTTGTGATAAAATTTGATTAGGATAAGTACGGGTACTTATTTAAGACTTGTTAAAAATTGACCAATTATTTCGGTAACTCCGAATAACGTAATAGATTTAATTAAGATTAATTAAAGTTTTCTTAAAAACAAGTATGTGTTGAGTCCACTAATTTCAGTAAGAAATCTTTCACAAGCTTCAAATGTTTATATGTGGCAAGCATTATCTACAAAATCAAGAAATGAGTGATATGTTGGTTTGGAAATGCAGAGCGAATGGACAACGAAAGAACGGCCAAAAGGTTCACGATGCGATAGTTGATGGACACTGAACACTGGGAAGACGAAGAAAGACAAATCATGATCAAATTCAGCAAAAACTTTTAGATGGACATGTCTTAAGTCGGAATAATAGTTGTGCGTGATGATAATATGCATGAATGTAGAGAGAGAGAAGTATGTATGCAAAGTCAGACTAAAGTGGCGTTCTGTCCTCGCTGCCTACTCCCACGGGGAAACGGCGAAATGGTTTTTTGTTTGTTTTGGGTTTTTTGAAGATATAAGTCAGCGAGTTTCGGGTGAAATTTTTAGTAAAATTTTAAAATGGAAAATTATATTTATTTATTTTATCTTCATAAAAATTCAAATAATTACTTTTTAATCACTTATTTTCTAAATTATAAAAACCCACAAAGTGTTATGCTTGTTTAACTATTTAAGCTACGATACGTCGCCTCTGTTGCTTTAATACTTTTTATGTTTAAACTCTTTATTTATTGTTAATTTGCTGCATACCCATGCTATAATTTCTTGTTTAATTTCTCTTTGTTATTTCTTTTTTTTCTGCTGACTTTATGTATCTTTATTATTTTCACTTGTATACAGGTGTTATGTAATTTGTTTTATTTTGATTTTTCAAATTGTTATTTTATAATTCGTTAAAGGCGTAAGCCGTCAAATAAATAAATAAATAAAATAATTACTTTTGTATTATTTTTTGTCTAACACAAGACTGATTATATCCATATGAAGTTACGAGGGTCGGTCCAAAAATTCGTGGAACGAAGGAAAAGGGGGGTAACTATAAAGTCTGCGATATTTTTCCTTTTCATTATATTATTTTTTAACACGTACAAATTTTTCATATCCATGAATTAATTTATTTATAACCTCGTAAAAAAGGTGTTTAGTCTTGAAAATAGGCTGAAACTGCCAAATTGATTTCTTGCTTCGGAGATTTTTTTTTATTTGCAAATAAATATTTATCAAACGGGGCCATGTCTGGACTAAAGGCAAAGTGGTTTTATATTTGAAAGCCACATTTCATCGTCCATCTTCCAAAAAGGCGTATCTCGTTTTTTGCCAAAATTGAGTCATGAATATTGTAATAAAAATTAAGTTATATTTATGAAATAAATGGGCATCATACTGTTTTTAAATAATTTAAGAAAACAGAAAAATAAAGTAAGATTATTTGTCATTATTTATACGAGCGAATATTTTCCAAACAAATTCTTGAAAAGTCGTTAAAAAAATCAACAAATTCGAAATACGCCTTTTTTAAAGACGGACGACAATTTCCGAAGAGTAGTTAATGCATGTAGCCAGTTGATTTTTGTTCAAACAGGCATCCGCTATTACATTTTTTTCAACGTTTTAAAAAACAGACTGTCAAGGGCGTAAGTCGTCTTCAAATGATCTTTACTACCTCTGAAAAAACTATTCTATTTTTAAATCATGGTTTTACCAGGACAAGAATTTTCGTATACTGCTGACATCTCTTTCAAATAGACATGCTGCGATTTATACAGTTTAGTGAGAAATTTAATGACGGCTCAAATCTCAATTTTATTCATACAATTAAGACGACCTTCGTGGCGCAATGGCTAAGATACTTGACCCACACACGGAAGGTTCCAAGTTCGATTCCCAGGAGGAACACAAAATTTGAATGTGTTTTTTCTCAAACCTGAGTGTTCTGTGATGTAATTCACCACTGTAATTGGTCCTCCTGGCCTATTGTGGTGCAAAAATAAAAATAAATACTCGAAATTTCTTCTTAATTGCCTTTTTAATTAAGGTGTAACTTAACAACTATGTACTCATTTATGTCAAAACATCATTAATATACTCGTGATGTGTCACACAATTTATTCGTGCATATTAGTATCCCTCACGTGGCAACTTTTCTATTGTTCCATTTTTTTCCCCTGTAGAGTCGTAATATCACAATATATTGACGTACATTATTTAAGTAAGAAAAAAAATTATGACTAAAATAAAAACTTGATAGACATTTGAAATAGATGCAATAGCGAAATTAATGATCAAATGACCACTGTGATTATTAATATTTCCTCTCCGCGTAATTAATATTTGACCAAAAAATGAAGCGCTTTAAAATATTTATAGTACCAAGAATAATCATTAGCAATCGTGATTTCCAAACAGACTTTAATAATCTTTTATTCATATAACACATCTGTGAAAAATTTAATTGAATACTTTCATCATTTTTAACGATTAAAAAAAACATTGCATTGTAATACTTATAATTTTGGCCTGCTTTTTTTTACACGCAATCTTTCATTATCTGTCTAGTGTTATTTGATACCCATAAATCATCGTTCTCAAATTAATTTTAAAAAATATCTCCCCTTATGCTACCTACTTATTTCTAGGAGGTAATTTTTTGAGGTTTTCTTAATTTTATTAAGAATGTGGCGTAATGGTCAGCGCGATTGCCTACCACTTTATATCGGGTTCGATTCCCGAAATGGTTAAAATGGATTATTTATTTACAAGGGTATTTTCACACCAGAATATTTCATAGTCTTAACTAGTAACTGAAACGTAAGATTAATCATCATAAATTCTTATAACAAAGAAAATTATTAAGATATGCTGCGAAAAATACATACGTTTCAGTGTTTTATTTTATAATCAAAATTCTACAATATACCAACAATATGCTCATATACCACTAAATTTTCTCAAATTGAACGGTTTGCGTAGGTAGGAAGAAATTGCCTCAATGCAATATGCTCCCCCTTAAGCATATGAATGTAAACTCTTTATGTAACAAAAGTGTTTTAATAAATAGAAAAAATAAACATCATTTACTTTTTAGTAAAATACTGAGTGAGGCTACATTTAAATTGATAAACTTAATTTGTATTTAAAAGAAAAAAAATGTTTGCTCAAACTGATCACAATGCCTATTTATTCGAAAAAAGGTAAGTGCATTTCAAATTTGGTTCTTAAATATTGTATTGATTGTAACAAAATAATATTTCTTTACTTCTTGTGCACCTACCGAATTTTTGAAATTGAATCAGCTCAAGCAAAGCAGGGCTGTCAATTATTGATTTCAATATTTTAAATAAAAATTACAAATCAGACATAACTCTACGGTCTGGCAATTTAAATAATCTCATTTCACTTCTTAAGAAATCATAGTCTAAGGATTATACAGGAATTTTAATTTTCAAAGCTCAAAAAGTTATTTTGTACTCTTTCTGCTGCATGAGAATGGATTTCAAAAAAGGGTGACCATACCGAAGAGTTGTATTTAAGTCTACTCATTACTAATGAGCAGTACAATTGTTTCGTTGTAAAATTTGGTTTTAAATTAAAAACTGCTCACAAAAAAAATACAAGCATCTTCATTCCATCATTAGCTATTTGATTAATATGAAAAATAAACTGCAGTTTTCATCAAGAAAATTTCCTAGATCTTTTATTTTAGATACTCTTGTCAAACCAATACTATTTAAATAATATGTTAATTTAATCGGGCTTTTACATCTACAGGAGGTTATACTTTTACATTTGTCAATATTTAGCAGATATATATTTGACAATGTTTGAGTATGTCCAAATGCTTGCAGACTGGCTAGATTTTCTCCCTAGGGAGTTGTTCATATTTAAATTTATTTCAACAGAGAGGGAAAACGTTTTTGAGAAGAAAGTATGGAAATCTAGGCATTTACAGGGCTTATGCATTTACAGGCCTGTCATTGGCTGGTTTAAGTGGCCACTTTACACACTGTGTAACATTCACAATTCTGCCCATGTTTGAACATCCACATTTTCTCAACTCTTCCATCTGTTGACTTTTGTGAAGTAAGTGCCTAGACTTCCATATTCCCTTCCCAAAAACGTTTTCCCCATCTGTTGAAATAAATTTAGATATGTATTTGCACCACACCCCTTGTACAATCTATTTATATTTTCTTGAAGAGAATATTATGTTTAACAAAAAAGTTATTGAAAAAATATGCTACCTGGGATGGGGTTCTAGATACCCCGGAAAGGTTAAGATTTATTTTTGAAAGAAAATATTTCATCATTTTCATCATCACACGATGTCCGCTCCCTAGTTGGGGCATATAGTATCGACAAAGAGCCTCCATTTATATCTATTAACTGCTAACTATTTCGCGTCCTCCTAAATCAGGTTCTCGTCCCGAAGTTCTGACATAAACTGCTGACGAACAGTCAGCAGTAGACGTCCAGGACGACGAGAACCTGATGCCTTCGAGGCACCCGAAGTATATGACCCAGCCAACCGTATCGCCTCCGCTTGACGACAGTTGCCACCGGAGTTTGCTGCGAGACACCTTTTCTCAAAACTCAGAATTTTGCTGTTTTGGGTCCTGGTGAGGTCCCACAATTCGCATCCGTAGAGGAGAATAGATGTTACGCATCCGTTATATAGGCGGCATTTGGTTTTCACTGAGTAAATATCTGATCTCCAGACAGCCTTCATACTGTTGAATGTGACGCCTGCTACTCTTAACCACACTCCTGGTTATTTTAGAAACCTGCCATTGTCTGTACGTCGTGCGACGTCGGATATTTTTTTACGAAGGTTTTAAATATGCATATTTTGAATTACCCGAAAACGAGTCGTTTCGCGTTCTGTGGGACAAACGGCACATATGACGTTTTTGCGCCAAACTTGTTCGCAATGTTTAATAGAAGCGCAGTTTAAAGTCATAACGCGTGACGTCAAAACGAAGTGATGCCAACCGCAAGTCGATATATATATATACTATTTATGCTCATTTTTTAACTCGATAATTATGAATGAAAACTTATTTTGAATACAATGTTAAATACATCTAGATTAAGAAAACTGTGTCATGTCGTTAGCTCACTCAGAAACATCCTGGACGTTGGCACTCTAAAAAATGTATACTTTAAGCTTTTCCGATCGGTAGCTGCCTATCCATAATTGGCTGGGGAGGTTGCTCGACAATTGTCATTAACCCCAATCAAGGCGCAAAAGCTAATTCTTAGAGTTATGTTTCGGTGTCCTCCGACTTACCCATCTGAACCATTATTTCAATTATTAAAGGTACTTGATATCCGACAAATTTATATCAAGAAAGTATTGACCAATTTCTGGTCAGGCGACTACGGAAGGAGGTCCCAATAGAATGCCCGTACGAGGTTTTCGCCTAACCTTAATACCGAGAACACGTACGATGTTTGCTCGGATACACTTTCCATATATGGCTCCAAGAGTGTTCAAAGTCTTGGATGAACATATTGAATTCTCCAAAACAAAGTCTATATTTAAGATGAAGATCCATAATTGGATTTAATCGCGGGGTAGAGATTACTGTATACAATTGCTTTGGGAATAAATACATAATATCGATGCTGTCTTCATTATTTTTCATATATTATTATTATGGATAACTTATATAGCGCCATTTTTGTAATAAAATACCTCAAGGGCGCTTTAAATAGTGATTCTATTGTTAAATTAATTTAATTGAAGCTTTTAAATTTGTAATTTAGTTAAAACAATTTATTTTGTTGTCACGTGCTACGGATTTATTCAAATGATTTAGAGAACAAGTGGGTTTTGAGTTTTTTCCGAAACATCACTTCTCTTTTACAGCCTCGCACCTCTGCTGGGAGAGCATTCCATGCCATAGGGCCTGCGACCGCAAATGCGCGTTCACTAAATTTAGTGCGCTGTTTGCGTATATGTATAATAACTTTTCCTCTCGCCATAGACGTAGCTGATCTAAGCGTGAGACGCCTGTCAGCTAGTTCATCTGGAATGCATAGTTCCCTTAGATATTCCGGAGCAGAGTTGTGCAGTGACTTATACATAAGCCAACAGAGTTTGTATTCGACCCTCTGTGGAAAACGTAGCTAGTGTAGTTCCGGAAGTAGTGGAGTGATATGACTGAACTTAGAGATTCCAAAAATAAGTCTCGCTGCGGCATGCCGTATACATGTATATCATCTTTGAATAAACTTAATAGTGCTACTTAATTATTTGTGAATTTATATTTTAATTATTGCTAATCAAAGCATGACATGATAAATTATTATGTTTATTACACAACATATTCTACTTTATGGATGTGTTACTATTATTACTTTATTTAATTATTTTGTATTTATTTTAAGTATCAATTAATAACCAAATTGAATTACAAAATTGCCATAAATTATGAATAACATATTGCCATGTATTTTAAATAACTTTTCTGCATTCCGTTTCTTAACATGGATTTTTAAAATTATTATTTTATATATTGTTTTGATTATTTTGTTTATCGTTTAATATGTGTATAAATGTTTTAATTTACATATGGAAAAGTCCCGACTTAACACGGAATTTTCTAACAAGTCGGGACATAAAAAAATATAATTGTGCTATGATAAAGTTGTGAATTGTATGCATTAAATAAATAAATAAATCAAAAGTTATATCATAAGAATCGTAAAAATCTGATCTAAATATACATTATAATTTCGACGTTATTCCTGACTTGTGAAAATACTCTATTATAACCGCATCATCGGCATACTCTAGTTCACAGAGACGGGGAGAAGGATATCTGAGGTGGATGATGGAATTAAATATTTACGTTCTATCAAATATGTCCGCATTCATGCATTCTGGAAAATCCAAACTACGCAGTGAACGATGAAATATTTTCATCTGTGTCTATTATACGAAGTTTAGGTATTATGCATGACACGAAACTTTCTTTTACAATTCATATTTAACATGTTATCAATAAATCCTTTAAACTCCTCGGATTTATTAACAGAAGCACAACTGACTTAAAACTCTTTTCTGTTCCCTAGTTCGCCCGCACCCAGAGTATCTGGTCTCCATCTTATGATGTTCACATCAAAAATATGGAATCACTTTAACATCGATTTTTAAGAAAGATAGGCTGGGCTTATCCAGCGACCAATATACGTATTATGAGTTAGAAACTAGCTTAAATGTATCTTCTCTTCAAGACCGTCGAAATAAATCCGACCTCCTAGTCCTATTTAAATTTCTTAACTCACCCATTAATGCGCCTGAATTACTGAGCTCAATAAAATGAAATATCCTAACCAGAAGCCTCAGATAAAACTTACTATTTTATACCGATAACGACAGAACTAACTATGGTTTTCATTCCCCTATGCCCAGTATTCATAGGTCTGCCAACAAACATACCAGTCATGATTTCTTTGATAAAAAGATGTCTTCTTTCAAACGATCACTGAATCAAATTATAAACACCTCTCTCCCGCTTCCACTCTCACCGAGTCTAATATATACCATTGCTTCTTTCTATATTATTTTATAATCGTTTTCTATGTCCTTAAAAATGCCCATTGGGCGTATATATAAATAAATAAAATTAAAGTGTATGTAAACTGTATATGTACATAAAATGTTGAAACGAATAAATAAATATTTTTGTTTTACGGCCATTTTCAACAAATTGTAAATATTTCATTGATAGGATTTTTTTGTGGTGCTGTCTCATTTTTAGCTGCGTTTTAGTATCAAGACCGTGACATTATTTGTCTACAAGGATTTCGAAACTGCCTTTAGGTTTTCAATAAATTTGAACGTACTTTTGCAAGCGAATCTGATTGTTTTATTTGTAAAGCGGCTGCAAGTTGAGCAACCGTGTTGCGAATGTCTGCTCTGCTTCCGTGCTTAGTGTACTAATCCTCACTACTTAAATACTTAACACATTTTGCGAAAACGTTATAAGCAACGCATTATTAATTCAATTCTCAACATCTTTTACCAAGTAGGTACGTTTAAAAAATCTCCGTGTCCGGACTGACGAAGAATACAAATAGTATGAAGTGGAATCACAACCCTGCGGTGCTATTCAGAACCGTTCTCGCGGCCGTAGAAAACTCTTTCATTTTGCGTATTTTGTATGTAAATACGCGAGATAAAAGCTTTTTCTACGGCCGCGAGAGCATTTGAAATATCACTCCTGGATGAGTGATTTCTATTTAATTGCTTCTCTCGAGTAAAACCCCGAAAAAGTAACTCGATTGGGTCCCCAGGTTCGATTTCTGGCAGGGAGACTGAGGAATATTGAATTTAAAGATTTTTCTACATTACAATGTTTCACTGTCCCTGGGCTGCCACTTGAAGCGTAAAACTGATCACCTTACTTATATAGAACTAGTAATCAAGGTTAACTGCATTTGGTGTACTAATTCAGTGTCCTGTGCACCACTAGGTGCGAATAGGGAAATTATTATGATGACTTATAAAAAACTCAAGAATTGTGTTCCTTTGTTTATTTTGAATGAGAATAATCATTTTACGTTATTATTTATGTATAAACTTTAAAATATTTATCTACACGTTACTTTCTAAAAAAAAAAGCTCTTAGGGCCTTAGTTCGATAAGAGTAAATTCGAGTTACTAAAACGTAGAGTTGATTGAACGATTGTAATTTTTTTACCTTTCTGAAACTCCGTTCACAATACAATATTGTTTTGTCCCAGGACTCGATCATTCAGCGCATATAACCAGTAATTTGTAGTACAAAACATTGTTCCGAGACATTGCCACGGAGATAGGCAAGCATGTTTTCTCCGGAGAACAGTAATTACACCACGGGAGAACGCACACGGAAACGATCTTATAAAGAATAAAGCTCATTTTGTAGTTTATGACAGCCATCAATTGATTTTACAATTTGGATTATTTTAAGGTCACCCGCAAATAAAAGAAATTTATAAAAGTTAATTTTTAAAGCCCCATCATTTATATATATCCGAAAGAGTAGAGGTCTTAGATTGGATCCTTGTTGTATACCAGAGGATACGGAATAAGGAGAGCCTGAAAAACCACTGATAACCACAATCTGAAATTCGTTAGTATTGTTCACATGTAAATAATACTTAAGTTCTGGTAAAATAAACCAAAGTATATCTACAGTCGTCTGCATATCCACACAGCTTGGCAAGTCATTCTAGATTTGTCTCTCCTAGCAAACAGTCGCTCTCTTACCACAATATAATAAGCATTTAGAATAAACCACACTCAACTACAATAAGTCTTAGTATTGAACTTCACATACCACCATAGGAGGATACTGTAAGAGATGTAGGTATATTGTTGGTGACAACAATATATCTACAGTCGTCTGTATACCCACACAGCTTGGCAAGTCATTCTAGATTTGTCTCTCCTAGTAAACAGTCGCTCTCTTACCACAATATAATAAGCATTTAGAATAAACCACACTCAACTTCAATAAGTCTTAGTATTGAACTTCACATACCACCATAGGAGGATACTGTTAGAGATGTAGGTATATTGTTGGTGACAACAATATATCTACAGTCGTCTGCATACCCACACAGCTTGGCAAGTCATTCTAGATTTGTCTCTCCTAGCAAACAGTCGCTCTCTTACCACAATATAATAAGCATTCAGAATAAACCACAGTCAACTACAATAAGTCTTATTATTGAACTTCACATACCACCATAGGAGGATACTGTAAGGAATGTAGGTATATTGTTGGTGACAACAACACGTACAGAGGAATTACATATATCAAGATAAAATTAGTCATTTTACTTTACACTTATAAGGCGAAATAATTTTCCAATTTTTTACTTTTGAAAATAATAGTACACTCAATAGTATACTATTAGTAGAATCGGGTTGTGGTCTCATGGCTCAAAGGTCCGTGGTTCGAATCCCACTCTACCCCACTTTGATTCCCATTTGAAAATTGCCCTCAAAAATAAAATATTTGGGTAAATCATAAGAACGCTTACATTTCTTTTAATAAACAGTTTTTTAAAGTTCTTCAAAATAAACGCAAAATACAAAATAAATTTAATAAAATATCTTTAATATACAATTTAATGTTGAGGTTTAGCAACCGTGCATTCAAATTGGTTTAAAGATCGATTGTATTTTTGTAATTCGTTTGCCTGTTTCACTTTGAAACGCATGGCAATGAACACTTATAAAAACATCAGTTGACATTTTTTGTATTCTTCGGATTAATTAATTGGATTTACCGGGGCATTATGATTATTTAAACGACGTTGAATGACAATCGGTTAGAAAGAAATCCGTGAAAATGAAATTTGTTTTGAAAGCATTCTGATTTCTTCTATAATTTATTTATCTACAGATACTTTGGCTCTTGTTCTTTTCCAGTCAGTAGTTACCTATGGTATAGTGGGCTGGAGAGGTTGCACAGTGTCTATCATGGACCCCCTTATAAAAAGACAAGAAATGATTCTTAGTGATGCTTCGATGTTCCCCAACTTTCTCATCTGAGACATTGTTTCAATTTATAAAGTTACCGTAAATAAAGAATTTTAAAAAAAGAGTCATTGACACATTTCTGGTCATGTGGTGACAGGAGAAGATCCCATCAGAATGCTCGTAGGAAGTTTTCCTGTAATTTGAAATATTTAATACCAAAAACACGAACGACTTTGGCTCAGAGAAATTTAATTTTTGTGGCCTCAAGAGTGTTCAATATTCTGTATGAACATATAAAGTTCTCCAAAACAAAAGCCATTTTCAGAAGTGTACAAGTTTGGATTTGGATTGGATTTTGCCTAAGAGAGGAGACGATCGCAGGAGACTTCTGCAAGACATTGCATAGATTTATATATTGTCCGGATATTTATTGGAATTTACGTAATTTTTGTAAATTTTTATTTGTAGTATTCTATAATAATATGCATGCTTCCACTTTCTATTATGTTGTATTCTAACTCAACACAGGGCTCTTAGCCTCATAGAGTTGAAGAAACGTTTTTTTTTTTTTTTAAATATGGATTTTTATATGAATTAATAGTTAACAGATTTTTCACATCGCGTAAATACCAATTTATTTTTTACTCATTTGTTTCCTCACTTCGGAGTATAGGGCGCTGTGGCGCAAGATTTTAAACCTGAGTATTTAAAAAGACATCACCTATTCTTATATCTTATCATCTATAATCAGTTTGCATCTCTCAGGGTGTGTAGATATTCATTTTATCGCCAGGAATTATATTTATCTACTCATAATTACTCGTATCACTATTTATATTATAAAAAACATTGAAAGAAAACTGACTAACTAAGATAGACACTCTTGTTAAATTTCTAAGATGCTAGAAGAAACTTGAGTAACATGCGTTGTAAATCATTTTTTGATTCTGTCACTATGGTTGAATCGTCTGCGTTACATGTGATGTTATCGACCGTATCTCCTTTAGTCCTATATTTGCCACTGATTCAATTCTTGAACGTGTTTTTATGTATCTATTGTATCGATTCCCGACATGGTTGATATGAAATATTTTTGTAAAAGGATGTTTTTACACTATCATATTTCGTAGTCCCTGGGCTGGTGCCTGAAGCGTAAGACTGATCATCTTGTATACCAATGCAGTGATTTATGCACCATTAGATGCGGAAAGGGAATAATGATGATGAATTAATAAATGATAATTAATTTTTTTTTTACGTTTGCCTAAAAAATGTACCTCTTTTTTTTTAGTCCAGTCAGTAAAATATTTTTGGTGGTAAAACATAACATAAAATAAAAATAAAACTTATACTTGTGTTATGATTATTTTTTTTTTATTATTTTATTTTATTTTGGAAAGCCAACAGATTACAATATTTATTAATTACAGTGTAGGTTAAATTATATATTAAGGTTGATGATAAATTGTTCGCAATCTGGCTACATTACGCGGCCACTTCACGCATGCGTGCAGACGGGATGTCGTGCAGGGGGGGATTATTGGGAAACTTTTGGACACAGTGCGATGTATGCAAACCTTGTTCTACGCGCTTTCTGGTATATTATAATTATTCTTTGCCCTATTCATTTAATGAATATTGTAAAAGTCAGTTATTATCAGAAATGATCAACCTGCCTATTTTATGCAACCAGTTACAAAATCTTTAAATGGATTTATCGGGTTTAATTTTTTGCTAATCAATGTGAACAACCGCAAATTGCACATGTTCAATTACCCATCATCATCATCATTAGATCACCAAATCATACTTACGCTATAATTCTAGATGATTTACTTATTTTTCTTTTCCTTTCACTTGATTGGTGGGTAATGATTTCCGCGTTTTGTAGCTGACTTCCTTAGAAATATTCCTAGCGAAGAATACCGGCAAATCTATATTTGCCAACAAGTAACTACCTTTTTAAACAAAAACTAGGTTTTCAAGAATGATCGTTAGGAAATCTTGAGTCAATCAAAAGTTATATAGATGTAAAAAAAAACAAAAAATCTTACCTTTTGTCGACAAAATCTACGATTACGTTTTAAAAAAACTAAACAAATTGAAGTGACATAAGAAATTTTCTTTGCTTTCTATATAATAAAATTTATTTGACCTATTGTAAAACGTTTACTCGTTACTTTAAGGTAAGTACCGTTTCTATAAGTTAAAATACAATGCTAGTAATTCGTGAAGCAAAAAAAGGTTACTGCTATTAAATTTATTTGACTATCCTATTGATCCATTTCTTTGAATTTTTATGGTGTTTTTTTATAGTTTTTGTTGTGCTTTCATTTGTATGTTTTATACTTTGCTTTCTCAATTTATTAAAAAAATAATTATAATGAATTCTACATGTAACCAAATACTGTAGGTGATGATTCCTTTAATAATGTCCAATATTGACCAACATTGAGTTAGACCTTCCAACAAACATGACTATTGGTACGTTGGTTATCTATATTGGAATGTGAATTAGACTATCATGTGTATGAAACGAATACCCCACATAATTTCTGAGTGGTTGACAATACCCCGCAACATTTAAAAGAAATGCGCAGTTAGATACACATCCCATCTGATATTTAACTCAATGGGATATAGCCATGTGAAATATCCACACTTCTTTATGTAGAGAAATCGATAAACTTAAACGTGATAGTAAATAATGAAGCTATTAAAATCTATAACCTACTTCTAGTGTCCATTAAAGCAATTAGTAACGAGAAAATGTTCAAAAAGGCTGTAAAAAATAGATAGTGGAGCTGGGTAGAAGTAAAATGGATTGTCTCATTCGCCCAGACAAGTTTTGAATCATCCGCTGCATTAACGTATAGTTTATGTGAAGTTTTTGTTTTTCAATCGTGAGTTTTATAATATACCTAAATAGTATGTGTACAGAAATTAAATATAAACGTAAATACGTAGTGTTTAAAACTATCTTGACATTTTGCAATTTTCGTTTGTATTATTATTATTATTATAGTTGGATAATTTATGTAGCGCTATTTTTGTGAAAATCACCTCAAGGGCGTTGTACAATAAATAAATATTTCAGCACATCTTGCAGCTATAGAGCGCATAGGCTATTGGGATTCTATTTCCTCCACACAAATTATGATATATTTCAATTGTAACAGATAGGAGCTAGATTACAGCACGTCTTGCAGCTACAAAGCGCACGGACGTTAAGTAGTCTAGCCCTCATTTCAATTATGTTTTAATTTGACAGTGAAGTTAAGTGTTTGAATGATATAAATATAAAAATATTCAAAAACTCATTTTTAAAAATAGTAGTTAGATTGCAACAAGTCTTGCAGCTACTGGGCGCATAGACTGTTGAAATTCTAGACTCCATTTACAAAAGTATAGTCTTCTTTGTATATTCTCACAGTTAAAAAAAAAGCTCGGCCCAGTAACCCAGTAATTCCAGTGAGGTTAAATTAATTTTATTATTAATTATTGTTTTTAATGTAAAAAAAAATATGCATAAAACAAAAAAATCATATGAAGTGGCTAGATTCGCAGTATGCGACCTAATGTGATTTTTGGTTCGCATTTTTTTATTATTCAAACCAATCGAATGGTTATAAATTAAATCCCTGTCAGTTATAGCATAAACATTCAATTAATTTAACATGTATAAAGTATGAATAAAACAACATAAGTTACATATTGTAAACAACATAATATGGCAAAAAATAAACAAAGAAATAATTATTATCTCAGATAGACAAGTTATTGCCTTATCAATAAGTTTCATCTTTCGAAAAGTGATCTTATTATTTTTCTTTTGTAGAGATCTTTTTGCTTTAGAGATACATTAACCGAGCTGTCTTTGGACACTTCATTGTAAAACCTAAGTTGGTTCTGTAATTTCCCACAGCAAATAAAGTGTCAGTACGAGATGTAACCTGCTTGACAATTTGTCTGGTCCTTAGATCAGTGGTTCTTAACCGGTGCTTCGCGAGCTTGTTTGCAAGTGCTCCGCGAAATTATGAAAACCAAAATTTAGTGTTGACTTATTAACTGTGTGATTTGAGTTGCAAATATAATGGCTAGATGGCAACACTCTTGCAAAGTGAAATTGTGTGCGCTCAAGTCACAACAGCGCCAGCGGTCAAGTGCTCTATCAAGAACCGTTGCTCGGTTACTAGTTACTAGGACTTCCACGCAGGAGATTCCCCTTACGTTATTGCGTTTATTTAGCTAATAGACAGACCCTGCGATTAAATAATCTTTCGTATGTTTATTTCGACAGTGTTGTTTATAACGTAAATGCATCTTTTTTTTTATTTTAAATATTACAGCTTCCCACCTCATATTTGTGTGAGCTAGGTTTCTCGACATTAACCAATATTAAAACAAAGAAACGGAAAAAACTAGCAATTTGGATGAAGAAATGAGAGTAGCTATATCAAATTTTAGACCAAATATCGCTAAAATTTGTAAAAGACGACAAGCTCAGGTGTCACATTAAATCATTTTCGCCACAAAAAGTTCCATCGGAGTATTTATGTTTTTATGTATTATTTTTTAGTTAATGTAATTTTTAACTTGTAAAAAAAATATTCAGTTTTATTTTTAATAATAGTTTTCTTTGTATGTTTTTTGAATCTTTAGTTTTGGTGAACCGTGAATTTTCCTTATGATCAAAAGTGCTCCCTGATTTCAAAAAGGTTCAGAACCACTGCCTTGGACTGTCGGCGCCCCGAACTCCTTTGACGACTTTCCACCGACTGTATTCAGCGGAGCAAAGCAGTTGATGCAGTTCAGGTTTAAATTGAATCGACTAGTGGTGGCCATATTCCCCGACAGGGTCTCAAAAATATTGGAATGAAGAATTTAAGAGAATTTAATACGAACATGGTAATGCGACGCAGTAAAAATTATTATAATCTTTAGGGTGACCTTATTCATTATAAAATATTGTTAAAACTATTTCCATATCAATTTTAAATCTTTATAGCCAATGTTTACTTGGAAATCGTGATGAGTGTTTATTATCTCAATCAAAATATACCATTTTTAATGATATTAGATGATTTTTACGCCACCAATATCTTTAACCCTTCAATGCCCAATTTTTCTATTTCTAATTAACAACTCATTGTATTGTATGTTTTTGATGCAAATACTGAGAAAAATTATGTAAAAAAAATGTTTTTTCAGTTTTAATTTTATATTTTAGTTTATGTGGACAATTTGCTACATCGGGCGTAAAAAAAAATCAAGTACTCAAAGAAAACAAAAAATAAAGATTCTTATCTTTTTATATAATAATAAAAGTTGCGGAAACAATTACAACTTCTAATTTTAAAAAAATCAGCCTTTGAACTTCAGCTTAATTACACTTTTGACATTATACGTGCAACTGACTTTTTGTTTAAAATTTTATCGAAAAATTTTACCCTAGGGTGGTATTTTGGATCTTCTCTAACACGAGTGATTATTTTTTTTTTATGCGACGATACTTGCTTCATATAATGGCCACACTGATGTCTAATGGTGTATAAATCTGCTTCAAAAACGGAAATGAAACTTATACGGTTTGGTCAATTCAACCTAATAAAGTGTTTTAGGTAATGTTTAAGGTCACAATAATGTTCTAAATGAAGATCATCATGTTTGATATTCACGTGTTCATACTTTTTTAAGTTTAATCATCAGTGTGGCCATATATGAAGCAAAAATTAGCCGTATGGAAAAAAAATGTATACCCAAATAAACCACTCTCAAGGGGATAAAGATGATTACTTATTGCACTACTGGTAAAGACTTTATTATATTATATAAAAAATATATATAATGGCTACAATAATATATGATAAACTAGTCACCGAGTGATAAAAATGTTTGAATTTACTTTTATACACCGATTATCGGTATGTAGCAGATCGTCTACATTGGCCATTGTAGAGTTAAACATAAATTCGAGGTCACACGAGTAAACACGCTATGTTTTTTGCTATGAGCTCGATATGTTTCAGAACGCCTATATTTTTATGACTCTCGAGTCAAATTAGAATAAAGAAAATGGTTCTGTCTCAGAAACCAACCCGAGATAAGGTATTTTTACAAATCGAGAAGAAAGCTTAAAATATATTGAATATTTTGGGTGAATTTTTACGTTTCCAATTACATAACTATCATTGCATGATGAACAAGTTTTGATTGATAAGTTTCGGGATTAAAAACAAAACTTGCAGTTGGCGTCACGTTACTTTGACGTCACACGTCATGCGAATCGAGAACGCTTCTATCAAACATTGCCTACAAGTATGGCGCAGAAACGTAATACGTGCTTTCATCGATTCCAGTTTTTCTCAATTTAGCCTGTTTTAACAGTTTGCCGATCCAGGTATATCCAATGCATAAGTCAAGGGAGTTCAGAGAGCCATCGTGAGACCAATGAGAGCCACATTCTGTTTTTTTTGTACATATTATTTTGTACATAAAAAGCCACACAGTCATATTCTCACGTAGTATTAAATACACGAATTCTCATTTGATTACATATACTGTGCAAATTTCTTGAAATAATATTTATAATCTGCAAGCTTGTTTTAGTACTAAAAAATCTGACTTGGGTTAAAGATCTAAAATAGAGTGTACTTTTTTGTATGGAGAAATAAGCTGAGGTATTCGGGTAGTTTCGTCGTTCACTGAGAACGGGCTGGGCGCTGGGCGCACTTTATAGATATTTTTTTGTAGGAAAATATAAACGGTGGTGGTGATTTATAATAAATAACAATTATTTTATTTAATTTCCAATAAAAATGGTCACTATAAAACATTGTTATCAAAAGTCAAATATAATATAAGCTGTGCATAATCGCTTATTTGACGATTCGCCCCTGCTGACATGGTGTTTAATATAGCTGTATACACCTACATTATACATTATTTCATTGTAAGAGGTTTGCCTGTGGATATTTTAATACCTAAATACCTTATCCACTTGCGAAATTTTACATTGTAATCCTCTCTAGTATCCAATCTTCTCACAACACGTCTATTGTCAATACATAAATATTCTGTCTACTTGAATAATCGTGATGCATGTTTCTTCACTCACATCTGATATTCCTAGAATATCTCTTCTAATTGCAGCCTTACGAAGGGCTTTTAAATGCCCCCATTTTGCACAAGTGTCATCATGTACTCTGCCGAGATGTGAAAACGACACAAAATTAAATATATACATTTAACAGAATAATGAATTTAAATTAAGGATGCATCATACTCCCACACTACCAGAAGTCAAACTAGAAGATGGGTCATGGGGTCTATCAGAAACTCTGAATTCGGGCAAAGAAATTTCAGGTTTCTGGGCCCCAAAATATTTAACATGCTACCCAAAGATTGCAAAACCATGACTCGGATTCAATTTAACAAATTTGTAAAAAAATAGTCTCTGGATTGGTCGAGAAAAATCGGAAAATTTACTAAAAATAAATTTCTAACAAATGAATATTGTATATCTGTTTAGTTTATTAACAAGTATTTATTTTTGCATAAAAATGTCTGCCTTAAAACAGGTTGTACCTAGTAAGGCAGACTAGACATGATCCAGAGAAATATATTACCTAAGTGCTTATGTAGTAGATAAAGTCATTGTTATTTTTGTTAATAAACTTTGATTATTATTATTATTTTTATCAAAAAAACGTCTGTTGATACTTAAAGCTTTGTTACGGCAATATCGATACCGATACAGAAAGTTGTCTTAATGAGGAAGTTCAGCGCTATGGGCAAATAAATATAAATAATGTTTTCATGGACGGGGTAAAAATTGGAGAATTTATTTAGATCATGTTTCCCAAACTCAGGCCAAGGGCCCTGTTTTGAGTTGGGATACAGCATAATGGAAAAGGCAAGGATGTGCATAATAAAATAATGGAAAAATAAAAATAAAATGTTATTACATAGACATCCATATATTTCAATAAAAATCGGGACAACACGCTTAATAGTATATAAATATATGCAATATCTCGCAGCAGCCTCCTGCAATGATCTCTTCCCTTAGACAATATCCAGACTTGTACACCCTTTCTGAAAATGGTTTTCGTTTTGGGCAACTAAATATGTTCATCCAGGACAATGAGCACTCTTGGGGCCCCAAAAGAGAAATTCCTCTAAACTAAAGTTCTACGTGTTTTTGGAATTAAATCATTCAAAATACAAGATAACCTCGTGCGAGTATTCTGCTGAGATCTACTCTTGTAGCCGCATGAGCAGAAATGTATCAATGACTCTTTTTTTTTTTAAATGTCTGATGAAGTTTCTTTAATAGGTTTGAAAAATTAATAAAAAAGAACTACTTTGAAATGACGTTACAAGCTCCTCTCAATCAACCAATGGTACAGTTTTTATTATTTATTTATTTTTAATAAAAAAAATAAAAAAATCAAAGTGATGATTACTTGCTAATTTTTAAGCTTGGTTTCATTGTCTATTGTCTATCTATGAAAAACCACAGAATTTTCTCATTCAAAAGAAGGGGTAATATGTGGATAAAACACAAACGAAAATTCTTTCATAAAATTAATTACTTTTTCTTTTTTGCACTTAATGGTGCATAGGTTATTGCAGTGGTATGTCAATTGTGGCGAATCTTAAGATCTTTTATTTACACAAAGGTAAGACGGTTGAACTTGAGACCTCTTGCATGTTAGGCTAATTTATTGACCACTAAACAACGAGGTGGACACAATTTGATATAATTTAAGCAAAATATCTGCAATTTTCATAATAGTGTAATTAATTTCCTGACAAAGCGACGAGTACGTCTCGAAACCGGTAGACATTGAAAAGTAAGTGGTAAGTGGTTTTATACAAATATTTAGTAAAATATATTAACATTGACAATTTAAATAAGGTCTTCTAAAACGCTAAATTAGAAAATCGTCAATCTATCGGAAAATAAAATCTTTGATTCCGATATGTATTTAAAACAAAATATGTGAGTAAAATTTAAGGTGATTTTAAGTAAAAATAAAAGTTAAATTATTTAAAGTACATAATTATAAGAAAAAATTGGTGAGTAAATTTATTACGCATCAATCGTTTTTTAACGAATCTTTGATGTATGTGTATGCAAATTTAAATATTTGCGGACGAGTCGATTTTTAAAGAGGAAAATAAAAATATTTCTGCGCAGTGTCTTGACCTTACTCAAAGTGCAATGGCTTGTGTAAAGCGAGTGTGGGTGTAAACTATGTATTTAAATCTAATAATTCATAATAATAGTCATATCAGCACCCATTGGTGCGTAGGGCACTGCATTCGTACTCTGATTGCAACTTGCATTGAATATTTTTGTTACACGCGAGGTGAGATCAGTCCAGAAACAAATAAATATAGCAGGGTAGAAACACTTTTGAATCCTATTTTTTACACCCGCCTTCCAAGAACCTGGCTCAGGACCTCGAGCATGTAAAATCGGCGGCCTCCGGGTGTTCTGTGATGAAATTTACTACTGTAATTGGGCCTCCTGGCCGTTGTGGTGCAAAAAAAATAAAATAATAATAATAAATAAATGCGACAACCACTACACTTCGAAGCAAACATACCTCCACTAGATTGACTTCTATTCATGGGTGTAGCCATTGAGTCGAAAGTACTCTACTTTATTGTTTCACAATCAGAACTATATTTTTTCGCCCGAGCACAGAATAAAACAACCTTTTCAAATATTTTATTTTTTATTTTATTTGTATATTATCCAACTTATTCGTGTTCATTGTTCAAACGCACTGACCATTAAACCACGAGGTCGAAAGGTTAGTTTTGTACTGCAATATTTGATTGTCCGCGGACTGGCACTTAAAGCGTAATACTCACCTTATCTTCCATATAACAAAATTATCCATTTGGGTACCAGTACCATACTCTGTGCACCACTGGGAACGGATAGGGAAAAATATGATGACAAATTACAATCCAAACTTAGTCACACACCTACCGTTTTATAAAAATTGCTTTTTAAATCTATTGTAAATGTATTTTGATTCATAAATAAATCTTACCAATTCAATAATTCCCACTGGGTATGTACGTAGTTCAATCCAACAAAAATGGATACTGGTTTCCGGAGGCATACTTTATTTTTAAAGTAAAACTTGTTACAAACCTGAAACAATAAAAATAATAGTTGTATTAGTACAAAATATGAATTTAGTTTATGTATTTTTTTATATGAGAATATACATGGGGAAACCTAATGTAAAGATATAAATGTACACCCAAACAGATTAAAGCCCTACACATTTATGTCATTTTTCTCTGTTTGTCTTCATATTATAATTTGTTTTATAGAACGCAAAAGAAATAAAACATAAATATTGAAAATGACCTCCAAAATTTTCATCGCTATTTTAAACATTTTCTTTTTACTAATTGTTTGTTGCTTCACTAAGAAGGTTATAGTTACACTTAGATATTTTATTTAGAAAGTAAAATTGTTAGAAACCTTAAATAATATAAACTCAATAATAATATAATTTCAAAATGTGGTTTTAATTTCACAAACGGTACTTTATTTTTGAAGTCAATGAACAATAAAAATGTTTGATGTTTTAAAAAAAGTTTAATAAATATATTTTTTTATTTAAATTATTTACTGTCATTTCTTGATGGAATTCCATTGTAATGATGTAATAACTTACAAATGAGTTATTAATTTTAAAATACTTGGTACTCATGTTCGGCCAACACATGTTTCAATAATTTGTCTCATTCTGTTAAGTTGAAATATTGCGTATTGCATCATTTTAAACGTATTTTTTAAATGTACCTACACCTAAGATTATATTTAGTTTTATACAAATTATACTTACACTGTATAATATTCACCAGTCTGAAGATGCCCATTAGAGGGTGAAAGCGGTAATTGGTTAAAATAAGTGGAAGTGTACAAAGTAGTTTTTAATTAATAACTTATATGTAAATATTTACAAAAGACTCTTAATTCGAATCTCAAAATAAAGACTTTAACACGGTAATTCACCAATCCACTATAACCGACCATTATACTCTCATTTTTACTACTCAAACAGAGCTCACCCAGAATTCTCATAATTATTCCTCAATCAAAAATAAAATTGATTATGATAAACTAAACAACTCATTAACATCGAAAAATTGGGATGAACTATATTCAATCAGCAACCTAGAAGATAGCTGGAATTATTTCATTGAATTCCTACAGTCAAAATTATGTAAATCTGAATCTCCCACCATTAAAATTGCACAGAAAAATAAAACAAAAAAATCATGGAAAACACCAGGTCTGCTTAAAAGCATTAGGAAAAGAGATAAACTACATCAACAAACAAAGAATAACACTTATGACACTAACCTACTTAAATTGTACAAACAATATCGTAATCTCTGTTCTAAACTTGTAAAAACATCTAGAGAAAATTACTACAAAACCCTCATCCAGGAAAATAGTGACCCAAAAAGATTTTGGCAAATTATAAGAGAGATGTCCTATATTACAAATAAAGGCACATTACAACCAACTGAAATTAGAAAGGTAGATAAAAATATCAATTTTGACCAAAATTCTGAAGAACTACTCAATTTTATAAATAATTACTTCGCCAAAGTTGGATCCGATTTGGCAGAAAAAAATGATAGACCTGGTACCCATTTAGCCTTTGCTAGTACCACCAAATCTAAATCAATCTTTAAAATCTTTCCAACGACGGAAGACGAAATAAAAATCATTATTAATTCTATGAAGGCTAGTAGCTCTTCAGGTACTGACGAAATTACAATGAAAACTGTTAAAATCATATGCAATGATATATTGAAGCCACTTTGCTTCCTTATTAATAAAATCATAGAAGAAAGCACCTTTCCAAAAAGTTTATTTCAAATTTATTTTAAATGTATCTGATATACCAACTTTAAAAGATTTTTGGTTGTCCGTTAGTCAATAATAAGATAATTCTTATACAATGCCTCAAATACAACATTATTTTTGTTTATTTCTAGGCACCCTTTATATTATATTTTAAGTGATATTTAATGAAAGTAGTAATTAAAATGAGAATCAATAAAAATTATTGTTTATTTATTCGTTTATTAACGGTTCCAATAACATTTTACAAAATAATCACAGCAGTAAACAAATCACGACATAAGTAATATGTATTTAGATATATGAAATGTTTATGTTTATTACAGTATAAAATGTGTTTTTTAAAGTATTACTCAAACTTAAAAATTAATTAAAAAAAAAAAACAACAGAAAAGACTCCAAAATTATGCATTTTTAAAGATGTCTTAGAAATAAAATTGTTTAAATTGTTTTAAAAAATTAGTTTGTACGAACGTGTTTCAACAAATAACGTTTTCATTTTTACATTAAAAAACTATTATTTGTCTGTTTAAATGTTATTTTGCACCAGGTTATTAAAATATTCAATGAAAGAAGTCTTTGTTAATATTTATTTGGAAATTCGATCATTTCTACTGGTGTCCGATATTTTTAAACTAAGTATTCTAAATTAACGAGGCAAAAAAAGTTTAAATTTCCACGTTTATTTGAGTTAACTACCTTTTGGATCTAACAATAAAATTGTTCATTATCTTACGACTTCCGTTATGTATTAATAATGATGATGATACACTAAATCTGCATGCTCTCAATAACGTAGCGGCACTAAAATCATTACTTTCTCTTAATAAAAACGTGTTACATAAACTGTGATTTATGTCTCTAGTCTTCGAGACAATTTAGGAATCGTAATACACAATAGTCTCTATAGTATAAATGTATTTTAAGGTGATCATTGAACTCCTGTCTACATCCGATGTTGGATAAGGCACTACACTAAAACACCAAATGCAACGCACATCCTAAACGGAGGTAAGGAGGTCAGTCTTTGCTACATGTGTGAGTTCAAAAACAAATATATATTGGAGTGTAAAACCAGCTTCAGAAACATGTTTTTATTTTTCGTCCATGTCAGGAACTCAACCTGGGACCTCAAACAGAGTGAGTGAATGTGCCAACCACTACATAACGAGCCAACTTACCTCCGCTTGGTTTCCTTGTTCAGGATTTCTACTCGAATCTCGTCTATCTCGTCGATAACACTCGTCCAAGATTCTGGTTCTATTTCACACACATAATGTTTTTTTTTCACCTGCCTGGACACAGCAATGACGACGTGGCTTACCTTTATTGGAATACTAAAGATACTTTTCCTTTGACATTTAAAGACAAATTAATGTTACGTGAAGCCATCTCCGAGTACCCAATAGAAGAAATTGTATTGAAATAAGAGTCATTACACTACATTAGCTTGGAAGAATTACCACAAGCGTGGTGTCTTCTTAATACATGCAGAAATGCACGATAGGTGGTACATAATATATATGTAATACGCGGGTAATAATGCATACTATTGCACTTTACCACGGAATAAAAAGTATTTCGTGATTCAATCAACTGTGCAAAATTTGATGATAAAACGAAACGATGAGTTTTACAATAATTTAGGGCAACATGGTTTCAATACCTACTAGTAGAACACGGGAAAAATAAAGAATATTGCTATCAAATTACTTCACCAAAAAGTCAACAGACGTTACATACGAGGAAGAATCGAATAATGTGAAAGTACGCCTGCTTTGATTAGATACTATTATTATATTTTTCTTATACGCTCTCAGTGGTACATAGGATACCTGGATCATCTTGTGACATGAGGGTAAGGTGATAAATTTTACTTTTTACGTGCCAGTTCAAGAAAAAATAAATATTTCAGTGTAATACCTTTAAAATTAATATTTCACCAGGAATCTCATTCTAAGTAGGCTAACTCGCCCGTTATTGAATAGCCTGACTTTAAGGACCTAGTCGAAACGCGAGGATTAAGTTACGTGGACCCGTCATAACAGAGATCTTCACGGGTCATGGTAAAGTTAGAAGCTTATTTAGCATGCATGTCAATCAATTATTAGAATCGGCTAGCGTTTTGCGGCGCGGTGGACTCAAACATATGGTAACAAGTGTAGAGTCCATAGTGACCGCGCGGGCGCAAAAAGGCGAAGCGTACCGCGCCCGCACCGTGCTGCAAAACATTAGCTTCTATGGCTATTTTGCTATACTTTAAGAATATAAGAATTTTTCTTCTTAAAAACCTTCCTTAAAAAAATGTATGTGTTAACATACATTTTCGATTCAAAATAAAACGGTTTCAGTATTGCTTACTCTCTATGGCATAGGCAATAAATAGCTACTTATCCTTTGTTCACTCGATTGAATATAAATTCTTTACGTCCTTGACCTGATCTCTATACTCCTTACATATAAATGTAAATTCCAAAGGATTGATGTAGGTTAGTGGTAATCAAACAATATTTGTATTTATAAAATGAAATTTAATAACGTAAAAAGATTTTTAAAAACGTGTACCTAGTAAAAATGTTTTTATTTAAATTAGCAAATACATATTTTTAAAAGCCTATTCTGAATATCATAGTGGGAAATTAAAAATGAAATTACGTTTTTTAGGTGAACTAATTTAAAGGGCGACGAATTTCGTATATTTTTATTTTTTTTCTTAATCTACATCGTATCCAGGCAGGATCTATATAAATGTAGGTTCTAGGCGAGAGTCAGAAAAACAAGGAACCTCAAGATTCGGCCATTTGCTAGTAAAACAGAAGTGTAATACTTGTTCAGATCCCCTGAAGAATTCTTGTTGCGCATTACTTACAACATCAGATAATAGGGAAATATAGTTTTTTTTATACATTTCTAAAGTAATAAAGGTCAATAAAATACTGTCAAGAATAAAATAATTTTTGGTAATTAGTAGAAGCTTAAAAAGTATTTTTAAATTTGTAATTATGAACTCCCGCAAAAACGGTCATTCCATTGGCCATGCCCCCAATACGTCACGATTCATGTTCATCTGTTCCTGCCCATTGAAATTTGTTTAGAACATTATCACAAATATTGATGTCACAACAACTAAGGCGAAAACATGTCGCGTTTTTCTGGCAACATATTTTTATTAAATTTCTTTTTTACATTTATGCGTGTAAACGTTTCTCCACAATTGATTTTAAAAAACAATTAATTATTCTAAATCCATTCAAAATATTTTTACCGGTATTCGTAGTGTGTGATATTTTTCCATACCCACTATAATAGCTCACATTATAATACGCTACTTCATGAATAATAACGTTAAATATTCAAACATTTTATTCCAATTTAAAAAAAAAATTAAACCATTTATTTGTATCGTTAAACATATAATTAATTATGTTTAAAAATATTTTTTTATTTTATTTATTTATTTAATCCAATATAGTTAGTACTTTTTATAAGTTATCGTTTATTCTGCCTAAAAGTACACTCAGAATTATTTATTTTTCCTTGGTGGAGGCTATTCTAAGATATGTTATCAAAGCATGGGGTCACTTAACAATCACAAACATAAAAATGATACAGAGTTTACAGTGTCCCGTCGTTAAAAAAATAGTCTCTAATGATATTTACAAAATAAGGAGTAACAAATGTGTACTATATAAATCTATTAAGGCGCTGCCGGTTCGAGGAATTCTGTGGCTCTGTATCATTTTGGAACAAAGAAAAAGTGATGAATTCAAAAATTTATTGGAACATGGTTATAACACAAGATTCACACAAACTGAAGGTTAAGTGCTTCCAAAGACAAGCAACAAATATGGGACAAGAACTTTAAAATATGTGGTTCCAGCTATGTTCAATTTGTTACCAAACAATCTGTGAAATGGCACTACCAAAAGTGACAAGGGCAAAATAATAGACGGGCTATTCGACCAGGAGTTTATATATTAAAAAAATAGAATATTTGTAAATATAGATATATCTAAAATAGAATTTATAACTAAATAATATTCTCATGGATGTTTATGTGTGTATATGTATGTTCATATGTATGTATGTATGTATGTGTATATATGTGTATATATGTATGTATAGATATGTATGTGTGCATGTACGGGTATAAATATGTATGGATATGGATGAGGATGATATATAAATAAAGACTTACATATAGATATAGATATAGATATAGATATAGATATAGATATAGATAAAGATATAGATATAGATATAGATATAGATATAGATATAGATATAGATATAGATATAGATATAGATATAGATATAGATATAGATATAGATATAGATATAGATATAGATATAGATATAGATATAGATATAGATATAGATATAGATATAGATATAGATATAGATATAGATATAGATATAGATATAGATATAGATATAGATATAGATATAGATATAGATATAGATATAGATATAGATATAGATATAGATATAGATATAGATATAGATATAGATATAGATATAGATATAGATATAGATATAGATATAGATATAGATATAGATATAGATATAGATATAGATATAGATATAGATAAAGATATGGATATGTTAATAAATAATGTTATCTATATCTTTATCTATATCTATATCTATATCTATATCTATATCTTTATCTATATCTATATCTATATCTATATCTATATCTATATCTATATCTTTATCTATATCTATATCTATATCTATATCTATATCTATATCTATATCTATATCCTATATTCTTTCTAAAATTCAGATTTACGTATAAATACAATATTTCTTATTAAATTTAACGGTCTTGTGGTGCAATGGCCAGCGCGTTTGCTTACCATGAAAGAGGTCTCGGGTTCAATTCTCGACATGGTTATGGTATTAAATATTAATTTAAACGGATGTTTTCACATCAGAATATTTTATACTCCCTGGACTGGTACCTGAAGGGTAAGACTGATCATCTTTCCTTCACGTAACAAAAATGATGCGCTACGATTGGTGTACTAAAACAGTGCCCTATGCACCATTATATGCAAAAAGGAAATGACGATGTTTTCTAATCATGTCCAATTTTCAAATAAATTTATTGTTTGTTTTCACGAATAGATCATATTTTTACCTTGAATTTTTTCTCTCGTCCCAAAACAATGAAATTCTTAAATATACTCGTAAGTTACCGTATTTGCCCGCAACAACTAATCGAAAGCAATTGAAAGCGCCATCTGCAAAATGTCGAGGTAATAGAAGGATTCGAATTCCGATTACAAATTTAAATTATCGTTTCGTCACAATAAAACGCCTATTGTTGTATGAAAAAATGCGTTTATGAAATTAATTTGAAATGTTTGTAGGTGCATGAAGACGATTATAATGTTATTTATTGATATAATCGATCAGATAATTTTAATAAATCAAATCTCTCTTTATGTGCCTGCACATACCTATCATTGTATAAAATACGAACTTATACACACGTTTGGTTTGAAGGACTTAAATATTTATTTATTTGTAATACAATTTAATATTACATAGATTAGTATACTTTTAACAGTTATGTTTGTAAAACGTAGTGTGTATGAGCATTTTATAAAAAAAGATTTAGATGTTATGAGATATACAGTTACTGACATATTTGCTCACGCACGGTAGGTTCCAGGTTCGATTCCCGGTGAGAACACAAAAAATTCATGTGATTTTTTTAAATCCTTAGTGTACTGTGCTGTAAATCAAAGTGCAAAAAAAAACTATAGATCTACTGAATTTCATGGAAACTCTACCGATTATTAAACATTTCCATTTTTTAAATTTACTTTTTTTTACTAAGTATCGTCCCCAAAATAGGCAATCCACTTATAAATAAATAAACCGAATTCTCCTTTTTTTCTGTTTCCTCAGAAAGCTACTTTTTTTGCCAACAGTTTATTTTTAAAATTACAAATATTTTAATTTTTAATATTACACCACAACAGGCCAGAAAGCCTAATTACAATGGTGAATTACAGCACAGAATACCCAGGCTTGAGAAAAATCACATTTTGAATTTTCGAATTCTCATCGGGAATCAAACCGAGAACCTTTCACGCGTAAATCATTTCAACGTTTATAACTAAAAATTATGTTATTTCTCTTCATAATTTCATAGTTTCTATTTTATAAAATGAAATGTCAGCAGGCCACTCACAGTGAAACGTTTTTAACGTAAGTATTATACTCAAAAGGAATATGTAAATTAGCTCGCTTCCAGTAAAGCAACAAATAAAATACAATGTACTAATTTTATTACATTAAATAATTAAGGGGATAAACAAAATGTTATCAAATTTAACTAACAATGTCATACGTATAAAACTAGGGAAGAAATATAAGATTACCAATAAGGAGAAAAACAAAGACACAAAACTAATTGTATAAGGGATTGAAGCTGTACAATGAGTAACTAAAAGAAATAAAAGAATTAGAAAGCGTTGAAATACGATATTCGAAATTGATTTGAAAAAATACAATCTTGATCAAATTGTCATGTTGTTAAAAATTTGTTTATTTAAGATATTATGAACAAACTTAATAAAGTACAAATATATCAAAAAAATAATTAACCCATAACATCTCCGTATTACTATTTTTTTTAAAGTAATAGTACTTTTTTGGTTTATTTATAATAAGAAGATACCAAATGCAGAAACAATAGAATATTAATATAATAGATAATATTAACAGCTCGCAAATTTTTTTACATTTTAAAAGGATCTTTTGCTATATTTCAAGTAAGTTTTCAAAAAAAGGTGTAATTCATTAAAATGATAAAACGGTTCTTATACGCCTTTTACAGTATATGCTATAACATGCCAAGTAATTTGGAGCACTTGTAAACAAATATAACAGTTGCTTACAATAAATGTTAGTAAATAATTGTAATATGCGTTAATCATAGAATTATGAATACTCAAGAAGGAGCGTATAATCATATTTGAATACATCGGACTGTGTCCGAAAAACCCCCCACATTAGCCGCGCGCATGCGTAAAGTCGCCGCGTAATGTTACCAAATCGCGAAAAATATAATCATAACATAAGGTAAAGGAATGTTAATGTCTCTAATATTTTATTTTACACGAGGAAACATTGATTGACACAGCAAAGTAAATAAGTAAAGGGTCATTTAATAAGTGTAATTCAATTCATGAATTTTGAACTTAAAAAAAATTATATATTTTATATAAAACAAATATTTTTATGTCATGATAAATAATATTTGACGTTTTAAGATAATGTCGGCCAAATGTCCACCACGGCGTTGTTGAATCCGAGAGGTCCAATTTCCATTAGTTTTCTCATTTAACGAGCAAAGTAGCGTAAAAATTTGAATACCCTGGCAACACGATCAAAATTTCAATTTCGTTTTCTTTGAAAATCTGACAGATGGAATTTTTTTTTTTTTTTAAGTAATGCATTTGCTACTTACACATGCATTTGCTACTTACACATAAAATATGATCCCATCTTGTTTCTTTAAAATCCCAGCAATATTTCTACACTTTAAAACGACACAACATGGCATAGTTGAATTCAAATCGAGAGTTGCGTACTGAGCGACGTCTACACAAAAACCAATAGGTCAAAACGTAAAACTACTCCTTTAAGAGTAGTTTAGTCGCCTTTTGTTTTTGTATGTGGTTTCTGGACTATTCTTAATTCTATGGTGTTAACATAAGTTAGGTCCGTTTTTTTCCTAATTTAAAATAGAGCACAAAAAGTAAAACAAAATGGTCATTCGAATGAAAATTTTCTGCCCTACTAGAAATTGCGTTTGCTTTTACGTTACATTTATTATATATTTCATTGCAAGCCTTCAAAATGGAATGATAAGTAGACGAAATTATAAAAGAATAAGGAGAATACATTATTGACTAATTTGTTGTAATTTGTCATTTATAATTACTTACTGCTTAAAATGTAAAAAAATCTTATTTTCAGACCCAAAATATAACAACTTACTAACTTTGTTTTTCTTTGTCTATTAATTTCGAGACGTGCTGATCTCTTCGCCAGGACACTAAATACACTAAAATTATAATCGCGCTTTATGTTTTGATTTACATGTTGATGTAATAAGTGTCCGAAGAGACAGTAACGTACCGAAAATGTTAGACAAATAAAAGACAGTTAGTGGTTATGTACAATTATATACTGATATTTTATAAAATGTTTGACCACAAAGTTAATTATTTAAACAATCATAATATTCATGCATTATTAACATAATGCTTTAATATTTTAAACATACCTACAAAAACTATTATTAGGTATTAAAAAAAAGGAAACTCATGAAATCTTAGATACATAATTATAAAGATACGGTAAAAAAAAAATACAGGTTAGTCATTGAAAAACCAAACTGTATACTTAGCTATGACGAGTTTTAATGGTTTTTATGCGGCGCGGCGGCCGCGTATCATTTTTAATAGAAGGTTCCTTTGAAAAAATATATCAAATCATTCCAAATGTTTTTGTTTGTGTTTTTAGTGTGCCGTGATTATAATGTTTCGAATTCAAAATATATACGGTAAATAAATATGAAATTTTCCTGAAAAACTTTAGCATAAGCTTCTCAACCAGGTGACTCATGATGAATAACAGTAGAAGTGATTTAACTTCGTTTTTTAATTATTTTTATATTTTTATCAACATAGTTCAAACACATAGTAAAGGTAAAACATAATTTAGTTTAGTGCCGAAAATCAGCGTTTATTCGAGTACACAATACAATATGTTATGTTTGCAAAACAGTGAAAAGGGTACAATTAAGTCAAATTAAATTATAAACAAACATATTAGAAACTGTCTATCCTCACTAGGCATAGTAAATACCTGTTCTGAGGTCGGCAGCATTTTTTTATTTTTTTATAATACAGCATGATTAGTCTTAGTAATGTGTGGGGATGATTTAAATATGGAAATCTCATACGAGATGAAGCAATATTAAAAATATGAAAGCCTTACAAAATGAGAAACTGAATTTTTTTTTTAAAAAGATCCAAGAAGGTAAAAACTAATAGAAAAATAGTAGAAACTGGTCAAATATATGAAATTTGACAAAATAACATTTAGAAAATACGACACTCTAACAAAAAAAAGAATCACAGACAAACTTTAAATTTATGGTCCAACTGCAATAAGAGCCTTCATGCATCTCTTTCGGCTGCCAACTCCTGTGCGTCCTCCCAAGTCAAGTTCTGACATAAACTGCCGACGAGCAGTCAGCAATAGTCGTTCAGGACGAAGAGAACCTGATGCCTTGTGAAGTAGGCAAGTGAGTAAGGCTTTTAGGAGGCATCCGCAGTAGAAAGTCCAGCCAACCTTCGCCTCTGCTTGATCACAGTTGTCTCCAGAGTTTGCTGCGATTCTCGAAACTCAGTATTTTACTGTTTTGGGCCCTACTGAGGTGCCACAATGCGCATCCGTAGAGGAGAATAGGTGTTATGCAGGCGTTTTTTAGGTGGCATTTGATTTTTACTGAGTAACCCGATCTCCAGACAGCCTTCATACTGTTGAATGTGGCGCCTATTACTCCTAGCCGCGCTTCCAGCTTTTTTTAAAGCTGATGTTTTCTGTAACATATACTTCCAGGTATTTGAAACTCTCGACCCTTTAGATGATTTGGTTCGACAGAGTCAGGGGATTTTTAGCTTTATTTTAGCGAGTTATTGTTTTTTTTTGCATTTCCCCAAATCCAGTGAAAAGAAATAAACGGGTCAAAATTATAAGTAATTAATTGAGTAAATAATCTGATTGGGATCTACAAAAAACTAATGTTGATTGTTATCGTTTAAAAACTTTTCTTTGTACAAAAAAAAGTATTCTAAAATTTGTGGTAGCATATGCATGATCTTTGAATGCATCCCTGGTATAAATAAACAAACTTAGTAACCATGTGTACGTTTTCATGTACTACTTTCAAAAATATTTTACTCTTTAGGACGCGTCTATGTATTAATATGTCAATGATAAAAACGAATAGATACTCTGAATTCGGGCAAAGAAATTTCAGGTTTCTGGGAACCAAAATGTTCAATTTGTTACCCAAACATTGCAAAACTATGACCCGGACTCAATTAAATAAATTTGTAAAAAATTGGTTACCGGGTTTAGGTCGAGAAAAATCGGAAAATTTATTTAAAAAAATTATTACATAATAAATGGTTTAAATGAATATTGTATAATTGAATAGTTAACTCACTAGTAGATAGTAATATTATTGTTTATTTGGCATAAAAACGTCTGCCTTAAAACAGGTTGTACCTAGTTTGGCAGACTAGACATGATCCAAAGAAATCTATTACTTTACTGTGTATATAGTAGATAAAGTAATTGTTATTTTTGTTGATAAACCATTATTATTATTATTCACGAACTGTTTCTGATTTTTTTCGCCTCGTGGTTTAGTGGTAAGTGCGCTAGCATATCATGCAAGAGATCTCGGGTGAGATTGCAAGCGAGTTTATGCTGCAATAAATCATGATTTATAGACTCGCGCTAAAACCGTAAGACTGATCATATTACCTTCGTGCAATACATTAATAATGTCCAACTGTTAAGTGTGGATAAGGAAATGATTTTGATTCACTGAATATGGTAATTCTCCCTTTACTTTATGAATAACTATTTTATACATATATGCTTTAATTACGAATTAATATTTAAACTACGCTTTTATAGGCCTTTATGTGTATATTAAGAATATTTAGGTGCTTTACTCACATTCTATTAAAAATAATGTTAATTCACCATATTCATCGTTATCTATCTGCACTAAGCGCAACGTATCTCAATCATGTTACATGAATGTAAGGTCATCAGTCTTACGCTTCAGGAGCCAGTCTAGGGACTGTGCATTATTGCCGTTTTAAACCACCTTTAAAACGAGACGGGCTGAGGTTCGGTGGGTAGAGTCAAGACTCCGGATCAGGAGGTTCAAAGTTAGAATTTTCGGTTTTTCAGTTTTTCCTATTTTCTAACTTAGTTATTTAAAACCTACTAAAAGAAAATGAGAGCAAATATGTTTTTTTCTTTAAAAAAAACAGGTATTACACGTCGAGCTTCATGTTTGCCTGATGGGCGAACTTGCCAAACGCTATACTAAGAGGCCGGCGGTTTCACTCGATTTCCCTTTTCAGGATTTTAACCTGAGAGTAGGCATTTAGTCAAAAACCCTCGACAAGTGTTCTGGTTCTATTTTTCATAAGGAGTCGTATTTTTCATCCACTCGGACACATATATTTATGAGATTTATTTACATTTTGTGCTACTCTCCTAAACAAGTGTTTGCGACTCGATGGCTTCTCTTAAGTGAAAATCCTGAAAAACTCATTTTAATGCGCATTCGCACACCATGTTTAAGGTCCTTGGTTCGATTCCTGGCAGGGTTGACATGAAATATTTATTTTAAAGATAGTTTGACACTGCAATACTTCACTTCCATATAGTTTGACCCACACCCGGTGAAAGGGGCAGCTAAAGTAGTAGGGTTAAATTCAATTAAAATTGCGTTATACAAAATTGAAATATCAAAAAGTCACTCGTTCATTATAAAAATAAAAAAAATTATCAGTGAAATCGATAGTAAGACCCAAGGTCTTTGAAAATGGTCCAGGTATGTAGTAGAGGAACGTACTTTTACTGCAATATTTCACTGGTCTCAGTCTGGTACCTTGTTTTAATTTTGTCTTACGTTTATTTGTTATTTTATAATTTATTTATCACTTTTTTTTACATAAAAGATGATGTTTCCTAACTGGGATGTCCCGTGCCGAGGGAGACATTTTATACAATTTTGAAACGTGCTTTTTTTATTATTATATCATACTTTTTTTTTGTACTCCCAGGAGTTACAACAAACTCATTTTGAGAAAGAATAATATTTCATAAAGGCAACTTAATAATAATAATATGGTAACAAGTAATAATATGTACATAAAACTGAAAATAAGAGAGCAAGCAAGTATATAATACAAAGAAATTAAAATAATTCACAATAAAAAAATTATATTAAATTTATACATATTGTAAGAAAAAAATATCCATGAAAAAAGAAGGAAAAAACATAATTCAATCATAATCTCAAATACAAATAAAACATATAAAAACACATAAAACACACAAATAAAAACATTTTTCCAAATATTTGGTCTAATCCACTCATCAATCCGTGCGCATCTCACCTCTATTATCCATATCTTAATAGCGATTTTACAGTAATTGTATTTACTAATTGTCCTTATGGATAATGGAAGTAGGTTGTACACTTTAATGGAGAAGTAGGCCAATTCCCTTTGACTGAAAGCTAAGTTTATTTTCGTTTGCTTTAGCAGCATCAGGATGAAATGTCTTGTAACTGTAGTAATTGTGTTTGGTGTCATGAAGGTATTTAATAAATTTTGTATGCATACAAAAGTAATTTTTTTTCATACATTTGTTTTATATTCAAAACATTATTTTTTCGTATATGTCGAGGGAGCTCGTTCTGACAGGGACTATATATGTAATATATATATTTATCGCTGGAGTATTGCTTTAAATAAATTTCTTTCTACCTACCCAAACCCTTTGTTTAAAAAAAAAATACACGGTAAATATTAACTTATTGTACTTATATGTAGGTTTTGATTAAAACTCTTTAATTTAAAAAATGGTTTTATCTTAAAAAACATATAAATAAATTAAAAATAATTCATGTGTTCGAGGTGTACTGTATTTGGTATGTCATTGAAGTGTACTATGCACAATAATAATGATTTTTAAATATTCATACTATGAAGCTTTAATTAATATTAGTGCATACTGCTAAATTTAGCCCATCCATATTTACAAATCTTACATTGAATTATGTATTTTATTTTAATTAAATGACTCAGCGAATTTTGATTATGTAGTCATTAATTTTATGCTAATTGAAGCAGATGCCAATGTAGTTGTAGTAATTGTATGTTAAATAATTAAAATTAACATATAACACCCAGGAAGTTATGTTTACATTATTCATCTTTAAGCTTACAAAGGTCTATGGATTAATTTTCTTGAATTCCTTGATAAAGCGACTTTGATTTGTAGGCTTATGAAGCATTAATATATTCAACAATTTCGAATAAAAACGATTATTCCTTTTCAATTACTAATTAGAGTCAGAAAGTATAATTCATTAACACGCTATTTAAATCATCATCGACATTCTACATAGTGTTTACGTTTATGTGTATACCTTTATTATGTAACCAACTTACCAACTATTCTAATGGTTTCAAGACGTCCTCATCTTTTCGTCAGGATTCCCACAACATAAACTTGTAAATATTTAAATACCTTGCCCACAGTTTACATGATGTAAAAGTTTACGGGATGCAATAACCACCGGTTCTCTCCCAATATATAGGAGTATATATAAATATAATATTTATATTTATTTATTTAATTACTCATATCTTGATATAAGTAACGAAGTTTTTAGTCTAAGTAACTATTGCAGAAGACTATTGCGAGACTTTGAATTTTTATTGAAGATTTATATACTTCTAAGCGTGTTGTTCAGATGTTTACAAAAAAATATGTTTGTGTAATAGTTTTTATTTTTAGTATTCTTTAATAATATGATTGCTTCCACTTTCAATAATGTTGTGTCCTAACTCAACTCATGCTTTTAGCTAAATTACGTTAGGGATATGTTTTTTTCTGTAAAAGTATCTTTATATGAATAAATTAATTAATTAAACCATGATGACGATTTTTCTTCAAATTCTTCGAGCGATTTTTTATCATTAATATGTATAAATAAATCATTAAATAAAAAGACATTTTATGTATTTTTTATTCAGAAGATACAGAAACTCGTCATATTCTATAAATAAAAATATTATTGGCAGTTTTAAAAAATGCAGATATGAATTTAACAAACATACTTAAGGTACGTATATATATTTATTTAACTCAACTTTGAGGCTATTCAAAAAAGATAATTCATTTAATATTTTATATAACTACCATAGTAAATATGTAATATACATTTATTTTTTTCATAATTGTCATTTTATTTGTAATACGTGTTTTATCAGAATTTGCTCTAAATTTGTATTTTTAAGAAATTAATATGTATTTATTTATATAACCGTTTATATACATATACAATGTATATACAAATAAGGGCGAGTATATTGCCTTAAGGCAATTTTTTTCTACCTATCCAAACCGTTCAGTTTGAGAAAATCACAAGTACATAGACATATTCTACGTAATTATACAGAATCTTCTATTTTTTTACAAAATTTAAAAAAATAACTAAAAATCTACACTATACTATGAAGGGTGAAGAGGGAGTCTGAAGGAATAAAAAAAAAGAAAGAAACGTATTTTTTTTATTAAAATCTGTATGTTTACTATGTTTTGATACTGAATAGTCCAACTCGTTAGCGTCCACGTTGCAAATTCTGGGCAATAAGATCACACTCATAACGATGTGATCACAGCAGACAACGATGGAATGAAAGGCGAGTTTCTAACGCCTCCAAACCAGAACCAACCAGCTAAGGGAAGGTAGCTCCGACAGAAAAATCCACCAGAGAAGGCAACGGGAAACCACTGTGGTAATATTTTCCCAGGAATCACTATGGCGAGTACATCCAATAAGCAGTTGTTCTGGCTGCAGAGTAGCGCAGGACCAAGATGTTTTCGCTGTAGTGATCGTCAAAGTCGGGGGGACCTGATAAGGCACCACGTGAAGAAGAAGAAGATGTTTTGAATGTAAATAAAAAACATATGACGATAAAATAATAAACAAACATTATTGACAAAACGTGTAATTTAATGTAGGTACTCGTACATAATAAATAATGAAGTTTATACACATTTACTTCCAAAGGACGGTTAAATACTTGTGAGCTTTCAAGGTTTCCAAAGAAAAACTATAAACGAAAGAAGCTATATATTTTCAATATGGGTGGGTTTGATGTTTCGGCTATGGCCTATTTTATAAACTCCGTATTTATTCCAAACATGTTTTCGCAATCTGTGGTTTAATTATTGTAGCTACGTATTGGCATTATAAATTATATTTGGATTTTGGTTTGCGTCTCCGAAATTATACACAGTTTTTTTGAATATTTTTTTTTTTATTAAATTGAAAACATATTATACAATATTCCCAAGAAGTTTAAAAAAAAAACTCATTTAGGGACATACAGATAACAATATTTATTTAAAGACGTTTTTATATTTTAAACTATAATATTATTTACAAAAGCAAAAAAAAAAAATATACGAGTATACTACAAATTAAATATGGTATGAAAAATAATTAAAAATAACAGAATTAACATAATACTAGGCATGGAAATAAATTTAAAATGATGTATACATTATGCAATCTGGGAAAGAAAAATTGAAAAATATAAAAAGTTTAAAAATTACATGTATGTATATATACAAACTGAACTTGTATAAAATAATTTTTTTTTTCATTAATAAAATATGCGCACACCCAAAACAGGTTAATTTTTTTTATCAAAAACGTATTAAAATTACGTATATAAGCTAAAAAAGTATAAAAACCCACAAATAACATTTCGATAGTATTGAAAATTACATATACAAGCTAAAACGGTAAAATATTTAAAGTTATATGTTCAAGATGCGCATTCTCTGGATAAACTAACATTATTTATTCAAAGTACTTCTGGAAAAAAATATTCTTCAATTCGCACGTCCTGTTTCTATATTTTGAAATTGCTACTTTAAATTTTTGTGGCAATTTATTAAATTCCTTGAAACCTATGTATTGTAAAGATCTTGTACCAAACTTCGTAGACTTCACAGATCCAATATAAATATAATTTTTTGACCGAGTACTGTAATGATGGATGTCTCTAATGAAAGCGGGCTTTATGTTACTGAGCATTGAGTCGAGAGTAGTATTAATGATTGTGTCAGTTATCTTGAATTTGGAAAGCATGCTAAAAGGCATGATTTTTGTTTCAAAACAAATGTCCCTTACATGAGTATCGTACGGTAGGTGAAACACATTTCTGATCGCTCTATTCTGAATAACCTGCACCTAAGAAATTTTGCTCTTAGTTGCAAAACCCCAAACACAGCATAGGTATGATAAATGTTAAATCTCTTTTTTATGCACAAATTTAGAGAAGATAGGTATAGGACATATATGTATTTCTGGACTTTATTTAAAAGTAGAGATTACACGTTGTTTATGGAGAAGAAAGTTCTTAAGTGAAAGTGACGGAACTGCATCTGATAGCGATCATTGTAGGTACCAATACCTGCATAACAACTCAATTACATATTTATAAATACTCGTATAAAGTTTAAAAAAACGAATCATTTTATATTTTTATATCATAAACTAGCTTGTACCAGTGGTTTCGCTCGCGTGGTAGTAGATGGTAATTTGTTTATCAATAATTAGTTTATTTTCACAGTGGAATGATATGTTTGGACTATAAACTGACATACAACGAGCATATCACTCGTCCATGCGCTTTGTAGCTGCACGATGATTGGTTATCTAGCTTTCATATACCAACTTAAAACTACCTAAATTTTATAAATGGGGTCTAGAATTCTAATCGTCTATGCGCTTAGTAGCTGCAAGATGTGTTGTAATCTTACTCCTTTTTACTATTCATATTTTTTTTTTTTTTTTAATTTTTTTAATATCATTAATACACTATATTTATTTGTCAATTTTTAAAATGTGTAAATGGGAGCTAAATTTCTAACTGTCTATGCGCTCTGTAGCTGCAAGACGTCCTGTAATCTAGCTCCTATCTGTTATATTTTTTTATTGATCTTAATTGAAAACGAGGAACTAGAATCCCAACCGTCCATGCGCTCTGTAGCTGCAAGACGTACTGGGATATTTATTAATTGTACAGCGCCCTTGAGGTGATTTTCACAAAAATGGCGCTATATAAATTATCCAACTATATATATATATATGGATAATACAGTAAATAAATTACTGAAATTACTTGGCTTCTTTAACAGAATATCCTCTGATTTCACTAATGTCCGTACGATCAAAACTCTTTATTGCTCAACTGTTCGCCCTCCTCTAGAATATGCCTCCGTGGTCTGGTCTTCATTCTATGTCAATCGCATAAATTACATTAAATCAGTTCAACATCGCTTGCTTCAAAAAGTAGCGTGGATGCTTAGACTAGAGAGAGGTAATTATTCTTATGCTAATATAGAGTCAATGTTAAATATTTCTAGTCTACAAAAACGTAGAACTAATATTGATTCCATATATATGTTCGGCATACTAAATAGTATAATCGATGTTCCATCATTACTGGAACATGTAACATTTAATACTCCGACTCGTTGGTTGAGAAATAATGAAGTATTGTTCATCGATCAGCATAGAACAAACTATGGCCTTAATTCTCCAATGAGCCGTCCTTGTCATATAGTTAACTCAAGACAACACCTGGACTTTTTTGGTTTAAGTTTACAACGATTTAAACGAGCACTAAATAAATAGTCCAGATCTTGTTTTGATGTCCTTTATGTTCGACATTGCTTCTTTTCGTTTTTTAAATGTTTTTAACTATTCTTTTATTGTAATATTTAAACCCTATAAATTATATAAATGGACAATGCCCGTTAATAAATAAATAAATGTATATTTTTTTAGTATTTCATAGGTTTTCATTATTCACGTTTAAAAATATATTTGTCGAGGATTGATTTTGTTTGACCAGAACTATATTTGTCACAGCGTTTACCCACCATGCAAGGGGTCGCGGGTTCAATTCCCAACATGGTTGATATGAAATGTTTATTTAAAATAATGTTTTCACACTATAATATTTCATAGTCCCTGGACTGGTACGCGAAGCGCAGAATTGATCATCTTACCTTCATGTAACAAAAATGATTAAGATATGCAGCAATTGGTATATCAATGACAGGTGCCGTGGCGCAATTGGTTAGACGGTCAATTGTGAAACTTGCGTAGCGGGTTCGATTGCAGCCAGTTGCAAGAAAAAAAATATTTTTTTTCTAAAGTGGTCTGGGTGTTGTGGTGTATTTTTCGTTACCTCCTTCAATATCTCCTCTATCCCACCTGCTGAAAAGCATCAAAATAGAGGCTAAGCGGGTAATTACTTTTTTGAAAAATGCAGTGCCCTATGCACCTTTTGGTGCGGAAATCGAATGATGATTATGACATTCTTTATTTCATCAGAAACGAATGACAGAAGTCATACGGAAAAAATAATATCGAGGTTCTTAATAAAATAGTCTTCGAAGATTTGATATTTGAATTATTTTGATTTAGATAAATAGTACTGTCTCTTAATTTCCTTAATCAAGTGATAAAATACAACAATAATAAATAAAACAAACAGACCATCATCTCGTTTCCTCGTAGGGATAAGCAGTGAGGATTGAATGCCATATCATGCTGTATTTGCATACAGACTTCGGTTCCTCTACATTCATACATATTCTTATGCATGCTAGGCAATTATTTCGACTTTTCACGTGTCCATCTGTCCATGTTCTTATTTAATTTGGCAATGCCATGTCTTTCTCGGTCCTCTATTTTTGTTTTCTGCTTTCATCAACATTCACATGGCAAACCTGTATTGTTGTTATTTCATCGTCCATTCGCTTCACATGTCCAAACCAACGCAGAAATATTTTCTTAGGTTTATGGATAATGTTAATGCCAGCTTTATATGCACGGATCTCGACTTTTGTTCACCAACCGTACATAGTTTTCAGACGCTTTGCCTGAGAGAATTGAAAAAAAAAAAATCACAATATTTTTATATACAATAAAACAGTGACGTGGTTCATGACGTATATAAATAACGTTCAATGGGTGTGTGTAAAGTTGCATATGTGGTAATTCCTTAATCTAAATTATCACCAAAGAATTTCAAAATCAATTCTCGAGGTTTAAATATGAAATTATCAATATATTAGGTACCTTGTATTATTACAACAAAAGTATTCCATATGCATACTATCATTGACGATATTTATATAATATTTTTTGCTGAGTAATGTAATGATAATCAGACAGTAGGTGAATGCCTAATGAGGTGAACCTTCTCGTTAGGAGGGCATCTATTGATGATATGAAAATCATAAAAAATAATCCCACTGTAAGCATACCCACATGTAAAAAAATATAATACTTATATGTTTAGAGGCCAGTTTTACAGGTAAATAAAAAAAAACTTTTTTTTTTTTTTCTTATTATAACAGTAGTACCCATTCGTCTATTTTGGACATCATTGATATTAATGTAATTTTTTATTAGTCTCACAAGTCTCACGGTTAAATCGGTAGATGCTATCAAAAATTAGTTAAATAATGAGCAAGTTTGGTGTTTTTTATTATTTGTTGATAGACTATCAAACTAAGCCAAAGAAAAAATATAAAAATTTCGGTATGATTTTTGAATGTTTTGCAATTTTGAATTTACCCCGCGTGTGACGTCACAAGTTCCTTTCGGCGAGTTCTGCTGATTAGTGAATTGGCTTCCCGTAAACCGGAAATCTATCGCAACCCTCTATTATTGGTTGATTCGGAAGAGAACTAGTAACGTCACGTCGGTCGTTTAAATAAGTTGAGTTTATTCGAATATTTTTTATTGTTTTTTCATACATCTTCAATAAATTTTGTCGTAAAGATTAATGAACTGATTTTTAACACGGGAAAAAAAATATTTTTTATATCTAATTTCCCATAGTTCTTAACCTTCTATTAACACACTGTAGGTTTTGGCATAGCTACTTAAAATATTGTTAAAAATAAATAAATCAAAAGGAATCGTCATGAATCAATTTCCGCAGAGAATATTGGATAGTACACTGCATTGTTACACTAACCAGAGTGTACCTTGATAATTCTAGTGAAGAAAAGATGATCAGTCTTACATTTCAGGTACGGGTCTATGGACTACGAAATATTCTAGTAGAAAATACTTTTTTAAGCAAAATTTCTATTGTAATCACTTTAGGAATCAATCCCAAGACCTCTCTCATGGTAGGTAGACGCGTGACCATTTGACCTCGAGGCGGGCTAAATGAAAATAAATAAAAAGAAAAGCGATGATGAAATAAAGGCAAACTAATTAAACGTCGGTTTATGTAATACTTCGAATACATCAATTAAAAAAGCCCTCTTCTTCTTTCTGGCTCCATCTCAACTCACTGTCAGCACAGATTGTTGGGGGGCAGGTCTTTTCATCCCGAAACTGATGGTAGTTCTCTCCTGGACGACGTCCACTGGCCGTGGCTCTGCATTTGGTTATCTCTTTGCACTACCCACAAATTCTTTGGTCTTTTTCTAGTAGATATTCGAGGAAGATCCATTTAGATCGCCCGGTTCATAATGTAATCGGGCGCTCTGGGTCCATTTTTTCACCATATTATTGTTGATCTCTGTGACACCTAGACTTCAATCAACAGGTGAGTTTTTTGTAGAAAATAAATTAGATTTTTTGTGGTAATAATAGTATTGAACGTTTTTACAGACTCGCATCTTAAAATGCCAACGGATTTGTTTAACCCACAAACATGGCCAACTAAGTCATTGAATGGCCAGAATGTTGTAAACGTCTTTTCACGGTTGGTGTACTAAATGAATTTTTAAACGAAAGTAAAAGTCACGACTCATAAAATTAGCATTTTCAAATCACGCACTTGCGTTTACAAAAAATTCAGAACCATAAAAAGCAGTAAAATCGTGAATTTCATCGGTGTTGTGCTGTTTTGTATACCAAGGTTTAAATTGATTATTGTTTTTTTAATATTTTTTTGTGGATTATGTTTATTGGACAGCTATTTTGAAAGGTAATGAAAGAGTGTAAATTTTCAATAGAAAATTAGGTGACTTGCTTTTAACCCTTTGAGGTCGCTGAAACTAATTAAATAATTGAAATAAATTGGAATTTATTTCAACAGCGAGGAGAAAAATTTTTGAGAAGGTAATATGTAAACCAAGGCATTTAAATGTAAATGTCAATCAAGGCATTTGATTGTTTTGGTGTCATAATATCGTAATGTTCTTGGTTTTATTAGTTTTATAAATACAAAATACTACATTTTAGTTACCACTAAGATTGCCGTCTTATAATATTATATAGACAATATTACAGATTAAAAAGCAAGTAAATAAACATAAAATTTATAGAGAGGCCGTCCACGAATTCAAATTTACTGGCAATTACGAGTATGTTCAATTTTTACGTACAAATTGCGATCGAAAAGAAGGTTAAAAAATCAGTGCGCGCAGGCAAAATGCTCGGCAATTGGAATATATTTTGTGTCCCGCTAGTTAAGTATTCGAGCGGTTAAAGAATTAATAGTAAGCAACGTGGCCAAGTACCATGTGAACGCTTAGTACGAAAAACACACTTTCACGTGTGTTTCAACGTAAACATCACAATAATAATTAATAATTATCGGTCTTGTTTCCAGCCGTACCGTATGAATGCTCTCAGCGCCATTAATTGCCAAAGTGAAATTGTAAAAAAATGCAGTCAGTTTTAAAAATAAAACTAAGCGTGAAGAGAAAAGGTCACAATTACAAAATAAAATAGACTTACAGTGGATATATACATACTAGCGGACCCGACTGACGTTGTCCTGCCCAAACGTAGGCAAAAGACTTTTTATTGATAAGTAGGTACCAAGATACTTGTTTGTGATAAAATGTACTAATGTAGGAATACGATTTTTTTAAAATGTGTTGAATTTAATATTATTTTGGTATTGCAAAAAATTCAGTAAAAAGAAATAAATGGGTAGAAATTATAAGGAATTTAAAGAAATAATCTGATGAAGATCTACAAAAAATGAATGCTATTTGTAAACATTCAAAGACAAACTTTTTTTTAACACTAAAAAACTACATCCTTTAATTTTTTTTGCATGCATTCTCCTCAAATGCAACCCTGGTAGATTGATGAATAAAACATTTATGCTCCTTACTTATTTTTTACAAATTAGATTGAAGATTTTTATATCTACAAACACGCACAGCGCAAAGATCTTTATTTCTCTGAAAACCGCCCCAAAAACGCCTAAAAGCCTTTTAGAAGGAGTTCAGTGACATCACACGTACAGAGAAACTATATATGTATATTAAGATGTACTGAGTACTAAATATGCTATTTAGAGGCATTTTCAGCTTACTATCGGCAACCAGTGATGTACAAGACGCTGTATATACTATTTTATTACACGGAAGGTAAGGTAATCAGTCTTACGCTTCAAGTGCGTGTCCAGAGACAGAATTGAAGATAAATTTTGAAGTGTATAAACTACCTTTAAAATCAAAATTATTAACAGTGACGTGTATTGATTTATATGATAGAACTTAGTCGTATTGTTAAATCAAGATGTCATACCATATTTATATGCCATAAACTTTCTAATAATTAAAAAAGGAACGGCCTACGCTCAGACGCTGAAGTCTTTGTGGACGTTTTTTCCAATTTATGTTATGGCTTAATTTAAGGATATATTTTTTTAACGTGTATTTTTGTACTTATATTTCTATGTAAATAATATATGTATGGAAAAATAAACAAAATAAATAAATAATGAGAATAATAATAAAATGTCCAACATATTTTTGTACAAAGGAAAACAGCCATTTTCATTATACTATAATTTAATAAAAGTAAATTAAAAATTCCATTGGCGAAATAATATTTTTTTACAAAGAGGGCATTTATTCAGAAAAGAAAGGAATAATCGTCCCAAAAAACGTCCCAAATGACGGCCTCTGTGGTGTAGTGGTCAAGACGCTTGCCCCACAAACGGAAGGTTCCGTGTTCGATTCCCGATTAGAACACGAAATTTATTGTGATTCACCACGTCATTGGGCCGGGCTTTCTGGCCTGTTGTGGTGCAAAAAAAAGAAATAAAATTGCTGCGTAAAAAACAGATATTAGGATGGTTGGCGAATACGCCAATCACTACACTAAAAGGCAAACTTACCATTGTTTTATTTTTTTAGGGATTTTAGAAATACCAAGATATAATACTGCCTTAAAATTTGAAAACATGTTTTTCAAAATTAATATCTTGTCATCAATTACTTCGGAAGTCGATAATTTTGCCAACGTTATGAAAATATTTTTTTATTATAATAATTACGTTAGGTTGATAATATTGCCCACATGTATCTACATAATGTAAAAAAATAAAGAACGTCACAATAGAAAATAATTACCATATAAAATCCTCATAATAACTATAAATAAATTAAATGCACGCGGTAAATAAATTATTATCTAAACTACTTCCTTAAACCGGGGCCTAAAAACTGATTTATTTCCAATGGTGTTACAAAAAACAGTACTATTTGGTTTTGCGGCATATTCCAACCGTCGCGGTTCTGTAAGTTTCGCTCACACCGCGGTTAGGAATGTGATTTGTGCAATAAAAAACGATACGATAAAACCCGTTCGTGAATAAGCTCGAATTAGCATATTTTGTACTACTCTGAGTAGGAAAACAACAGCTGACAACCTTGAGTTGTGACTAGCACATTGCACTTAACCATAAATTACCAATGGGGTATTTAATATTCAACTTAAAATCACCATTAAATAAACAAATTTAATTACATATCCTCAACACGTCTTTCAGAAAGAAAACGAATTCTTTCCGCGTTTTACACTTTAAATTTACCAAATAAGAGTGATTTAAAATATTCATTTATTTCCATATCAATCAATGCAAACTATTAAAATCATACTGAACGAATCGGAAGCAGTATATCTTTGTAAATGAAAAAAAAAAAGTTAAATACAAACAGTAAATTTTAGAGTCCCCCAAGGATCTATTTTGGGTCCACTATTGTATATTTTATATATTTATGACTTATATTATTATTTTATATATCTATCACTGTATCATTTTGAAGGAAAAATTATTATGTATGCCGACGACATTGAACTATTCTATAAAAATCAAACAGACGTATTAACAAACAATAACATAAACGAAGACCTTACTATGTTGACTAAATGGACAAACACAAACTTACTTACACTTAATAAAAAAAAAGTGCAATATCATCAATTTTGAATCTGGAAAAAAATGACACAAATTACATGCTTACATAAATAATGAATGACTAACTGAAATTGAACATGTTAAATATTTAGGACTAACAATAGACCGACAATTGACATGGTAAATTTATATCAACAATTTAATTAGCAAAGAGGCGACATTATCGAGTTTTTTTTAAACAAAAAATTTTGTTCCAATAAAGGAAAATATTTTAATGTGTGAAGCCTATGTAAAAACTAAAATATGTTAAATGCAACTACTATGGGGAACAGGAAATCAAAATGATATAAACAGACTGCAAAGACAGCAAGATAAAATATTAAAGTTAGTATATGACCTACCCTATCTAACAGCAACTACAGAACTTTTTATACAAACTAAACAATTAAATGTAACTGAACTCTTTAAACTAGAATCCTTACATTTTTTTCACAAATTAGCCACTGATGTAATTGTAGACGAGAAATTAAAATTTGAAAAAAACTGTATTAGACATAAAACACAATACGAGAATATCAAAAAAATATCATATACAACCTTTTAAAATGAGAAAAGGACAATTGAGACTAATAAACCATGGACTGAAAATATACAACAAACTACCAGACAAAACTAAACAAAAGACTCAGAAAACCTTTACAAAATATATCAAAATTATTATTATTAACAGTAGAATATGAATTTAAAAAGTAAAAATATTTTGTTAAATGTATGTAACCCGTAACGGTTTATCAATAAAAATTTTAAATAATAAAAAAATATTAAAAAGTATAAATATCATATTTTCGGTCGGCGTGCATTACCGCCATTACAATTTTGGCAAAATTTATACCGATGGCTCAGTTTTATATGGAGATAACTACAAAACACTAGTTTTGAGAAATGGCTGCCCAATTTTTTGATAGATCTAAATTGATGGGTAACAAATAATTATTTATATTACCTTAAGCAAAGTTAGTTTGTATATCTTAATGTGAAAGATAGACACGTTGCTTACTAGTTTTGGGATTTAAGTTGTTATGCAAATTTTCTCAACGTTTTATTTAGTTATGGAGTTGAAAGATCTTTAAGTATTTTTTTAAAGAAAAATATGCATAACAAGAAAAAACCAATCAAATTGAAAAAAGGTATTTTTTAAACACAATAAATAGTATTACTCAAAACTTAACATTTTTTTGTTATCCCTCAATGGAACAAATAAAATCGGAAGGTGACCAAATATAATTGTCATTTTTTTTTTGTTTGTACTCAAAAGTATTTTTTAGAAGTGCTATTTATTTCCGTGATATTATTTATATCCTTTTCCTTAACGCTTGTAATTAAATTTGAATTATTGTTTTTGGTTAACTGCTTATTGCCAAGTAATTATTATTATTGCTAATGTGGTTTTAGATTTAACGTTATTTTAGTAAAATTGTATTCCATTAACATTTGTTTTTTTAATGAAGACTCAATAAAAAAATATAATATGTATTTTAAGCTTTAGTCCAATTACCAAAGTTGATAAAATTAAGAACGATTATTTAATAGTTGGTTAAATACCACATGATAAACAAGAAAAAAAAATTTACACTGAATTTACCCATATTCGGATCGAAAATCAAGATTTATGTAAACACCACCGGCAGTGTTAAAAATAATTTTGAATTAAAAAAATAGAACAGAATTCTAAAAATAATATTTTTAACTCTGCGTACTTAATTATTGTATATATACAGAAATAAACTTTATCACTCTACCACTAAACAATTTCAGTTTTTTTTTCTTTTTAATTAATCTAGCGGGTGTATAGAGACATGTCAATTGGCCCTTTGGTAGCAAGAATTTACACTATTGTTTTTAATTAAACAAACTTGTTCCAAAATTTGACATTCAAATTTCAAAGATTTTTTTTTTATCTTATACAAAAAAAAACGTTAAATTACTGATTAAAAAATAAACTCAGCTTTAAAAAGCTAGACATATATTATTTGAATAATCATTTTTAAAATCAAAGAAACAAATTTTAAAACGAAAATAGGTACATTTTTTTTTAGTGTACAGATTATTTAAAATATATATACATATATTATTTATTGGTTTAATGTCTTTTGAAATACCTGAAAATGATTTTTTCATGTTGTTCTGGGATATGAATGGTTAATTAAATTAAACAATCAAACAATGAAAAATTATAAGAGTCCATTATTTATTATAAGAGCAAAAATTCATTAACATTTTCTTGTATACCCACGAACAGGCCATGCTTTTGTGGGATTTTTTGTTCACTATTTTTACTATTAATATGTATCTCATTGCTATGTAATTATGCTTTATTTTTTGAATACTCTGTTTTATCACTTAGGTTTATTGTAAAAAAACAAAAAAATATATATTTTTGTTTAAATATAAAAAATCCCTTTTGACAAAATTTCTTACTCATAACAAACATTCAAAGAATTAGAAGGGTCCAATATCTTTAAATTTTAAATGGCCATAAGTGTGTGTGCCTGTCGGTGAACCAAGTAAACATTCAATTTTTTTTCATTAGTAGGCACACTAGAATATATATGAATATATTTTTTTAAATTAACTAAGACCATTACGTGTTTAATGAACTGTATCTTTGTATATGCATTTATTTTACACTTAAAATATTTACTAATTAAAAATAAAATAAACATGTAAGACGTCACCGCTATGAACACAGAAATTGTTTATTCTTTTTCGTTATAAGAGACGTTGATATATATTTTTTTTCTGAGAAAACTAAAAAAAACAAGAATATTCATTAGAAATACTCGGACTAATATTGCAACGGAAATTTTGCGCCGCTACGTAACCGCCATCGTCCGCTTTGTTTCTTTCTAAAAATGAATAATGCCAAAAATTGGAGTATGTAAGTACCGAGCGGAGCGCCACCAACATTCATTAAGACGGGCGAACGAAAAAACTGGTGTCATATTATGTCAACTGTTTACTATTAAAGAAAAATGGTCCTTAGGAAATAATTATCGAAAAACTATTATCCTAATAAAGAAGCTTCAAATCATATCTGTAATCTGGGAGCTTATTCAATGGGGAAAGAACACCGACTGAGTTTTAGAATGTTGAATTACAGTGTACATTTTGTATAAAGAAATAAGCTGAAGTAATCTGCCAGTTTTATTCTCCCACTGGGAACGCGCTGGGCGCTGGGTGCACCTATAGATGTCAACAGTGACATTTTTTAATAAATAATACAAATTATTTAATTTATTTTCCAATAATTAAAGCTATTATAAAACATTATTATCGATAGTAAAATAAAATGGTAAGCAGCGTATAATTGCTTGTATGGCCGATTCGCCTCTGGTATACACTAGCGTTTAATTTTGTCAATTTAAAAGGTTTGGCTATCATGCTTTTTCCATAGCTTACCCCTCTGCTTAGAACCGATTTCTTTTAAACTTGCTCATCATCTACAGTCCTAGTCAGACCTAAACTTAAATCGCACACATGTTTTCGTACTAAAATTAATAAACACAATAAATTGTCATAGTATACACAATGAACGCCCTTTAAACGATTTTTCTAAAAAACGGCTCTGTATAATTTACCAAAGTATTATATGTAATTACGGAAAATCGTTATCAAACTACTTAAATGCAAACATTTGGACATACTCAAACATTGTTGGATTATTTTTAATCCCATGATAAGCGTTTATCTGAAAATGGGTAGTGCCTTAAAGTGCATTCAACGTAAATTGGCTTAATCCAAGGTTCTCTAACAAGTCTATAGAGAAAGATACTCGTTAGTCTAGTAGGTAAGGTTGAAAATAGAAATTACAATATTATTCCACGCTTTGTTAGCATAGTTCTGATACTAAATTGAATTTTCATACTTTATTTTACGTAGATTACTGGTTGCAACAAAACTTTTTAAAGAGTTAACATACCCAGGCGACATTAAAACATCTTTAAAAATAATAAATAAATAAAAATACATAGTATTATAACCAGAGATAGTAAGGTATTTCAGTAAATCAACATAAAAATATTTCACATTGATTTTGCCAGCAATTGAACCTGGGACCTCAAGTTTGGTTGAAAAATACGCCAACCACTACACTTTGAGGCGAACTTATCTCTATTTAAAAAAGAAGTGAAAAGTTACATCTATAATTCTTCTTTATGTAACAGTGATTGAAGACATCGTTTATATCTTTTTTGTTATTTATTTATGTTATCCTGAAAATTTATTAATTAAAATAAAATAAACTGTTGTAAGACGTCACTCCCCATTACAAACACAAGAATTGTTTATTTCTTTTACGTAATGGAAAATTTTAATATAAATATGTTTGATAAATGTAAAAAACTGTATTTCGTTGTAATATTGTATTTTTATTTGTTATCAATAAAAAATAAAAATAAAAGAGTTTACCGTTTCAGGGTTTTTACGTTTTTTAACGCAGGAAACGCTTATCCAGGTTTCTGGTCATAATTTAATAACAGAACTGTATTCTTCATCCAAAAGTAAATTGCAATATTTTGAATTTGTCCAAATGTTTGAAGATGAAAGACTGGATGAAAACCAACTTGTCTAAGAAGAAGTTTGAAAATTGGAAAAATATTTTCAGGCGTTGCCTAGCATGTGAAATAATTCGATTAGATGAATCTATTTACAACAATAAATGTGACAGCGCTTCAACTTCACTAAAGTTAAAATATGGATGGATTGAAGAAATATGGATGTTAAAACATTGGCAAAATGGTGAATGTCGGAGTGTGTAAAATGGCCACTTAAACCATCCAATGACAAATCATAAGCCCTGTAAATGCCTGGACTTCCATATTCTCTTCTCTAAAATGTTATCCATCCCCTTTGTAATTTGTTAACAAAAGTAAATCGTTAAATAAATAAATACAATTATTGGTAACAAACATACTATGAATATACTAATTTTTCCAATAAATCTCCTTGAAAAAAAAATGTGGGCGGCGTTAATCTTTACGAGATAACTTTTGATAATTACGCCTGTATAAAATTTCGACCTTCTTTGTTGTCAATGAAAAAATCCACCTATAAAACACAATAAATATAATCTTCTCACAAATGTAAGCTTATAAGTCATACCTACATTGCGCATCAATTAAAAAAATCAGCTACCAAGTTTTCCGTTTCCTTTTAAATATTTGTCAATCATGATAACATCACATTAACGCTTTATTCACAAATTATCTATATGCGCCTAGTGGTGTAAAGGACACTACATTTATTCTTCGATTACAGAGTATCTTTTTTTTAAAAATTAAATTTTAACGTTTTTATGATTTTTCCAAATATTTAAATTTTGGTGTCCGTTTTCGACGATTTGTAAAAAGCTCAGTATTAGAAAATTAAAATCAAGTTGTGGTATACTGGGGTGCGAACCTCGGACCTTCGATCCATGAGTCCAAGACACTAGCCACGGGACCATAATCCGATCAAAATAATTTCCGTTTTATAGAAGGTAAGGTGACTAGCCTTACTCTTCAGACGTCAGTGCAGGATCAACGTAGAGCTTTTTAAACATATAATATAATTTATCGTATTTTTTTTATTGAAAAAGTCTTCAATGCTTTTTTTAATGAATTTCTATGCACAGATTAAGCTTTTTAGGATTTTTTTTGTTCAAGCAAAGGTTTTTAGTTTATATTTGTTACATTTATTGGAAAAAGTAAATATATATATATGTATATATATTATATATATATATATTGCTGTGCAGGTCCACCTTGATAACCAGTATTTCACTACCACCCTGACAGGAATTGAACCCATAACTTCAAGTATGGTAGGGAATTAGACTACTTACTTGTCATCAAAGTTTTAAATACACCAAAAATATTTATTGTTGACAGCCACAAGAGAACTAAAAAAACAAAAGCAATAAAGCCATCATAAAATACAAATTAGATTGATGTTTTTGATTAAAAAATCGGTTTTTTTTATATTTTTTTTATTGACATTTATGGGAAAGTAAGTTCCTTAATGCATTTATATCCCTTATACAGTCATGTTGAATACTGTACTAATGTAAAAGAAAACTGTTTTGTAAACTATTTTCATATCTTTATCTGATTAAACTCGTAAAAAATAAATAAAATTTAAATTGCCTAACAATTTACTGGTGAGTAAATGCTCACTTTTGTAAAAGCGATCGATCAGTGGTCAATAAACAAAATAATAAATCTGAATCAAAAAAGTTTATGGATATTCTAAAATTAACTTAAAAAATACGGATGAATAAATGTGGTGGATCTCTGATCTGGGAATCTCACGAGTCCCTACTTTTTTATGCTGAAAATAGTTCAAAAGAAATTTCTTAGGTATCTTCACTCAAAAGAGTACAGATACTATCCGCTGTTGTACCTTTGAGGTTATATTCAGGGAACGCCTAGCTACAATGGTTTTGAGAAAAGAAGAAATGCATTACTGCTTATAAATTTTTATTACGATCAACTAAGGTGTGATATAGAGTATTTTTCTTCACGTTCCTAATTACTACCTTATACATCGGAGGTTTATGCTGTTTTATCTTCCTGATTGAAGAAACAAGACTGCCAATGGTAAATTAATGTGTAAGGGTAAGATCAATGTCTTTACTCAACCGTTTCTCTTCGGGTATCGACATCCTTCATGCTACTGAAAGAAAGTTTGGAGAGGATAGCTTCCTTTCATACTAATTATTGGATATTTTGATTTTACCATTTTCAATATTCAAATGAGGAACTTCAGCCCTACGGGAAATTATATACAAAAAATGTTTTCTTACGCGGGGTAAAAATTAGAGCATTAAATTGTACGTCAAAGTTTCTTGTAAATGTACAGAAAAAATAATAATAAATATTTTGATAAAAACGCACTACTTTAAATGACGTCACTGGTTCATGTGAATCAACCTATAATCTAAGAGCTATGGATGATTTCCGGTCTGCTTGTCGCTTCTGGACCAATGGGAAGAACTGAATGAGAATAAGCGGAAATGAACCTCTGACGTTACACGCGGAGTTATTCCAGAAAAACAAAACTGTAGCGCCGATAATACTATATATTAAAATTTAAAAAAAAAAAAATTATATATATATATATGTCTATTAACAAATATTTATTTTTTTTAAAACCACTGAACTTCCTTATTGTATTGTCAATTTATTTAAGGTAATAAATGGTAATAATGCCTAAAAATTTTTTTTTTTTAATGAGTATGAATGCATTTAATAAACAAATCGTAGCTGAAAATTCACATAATCATAAGACTGATTGTTATTCAATCTTTCTTTTTTATACCTTTATACATACTCGCAGAGTACTTGGTAGTTCATAAAGTACATTCGGCTTAAGAAAGAGACTGCCGACTTTGTAGAGCGTCGTCTCTGTCGCACGAGTCCGGTACCTGTAACATGGATGAATGATAAAAACGACGCTCTACAAAGCCAAAGTTAGCCGATTAGGCCGGCAATCTCTTTCTTGAGCCCGATGTAATGCCGAACCGTAAGTAGACGTTTTCTATCTGCTTGAAACATTTTTTATAGCGAATAAATCACAGTCACATTAATATTTTAGCGGTTAAAAGTATTGAAGGTTAAATATTTTGTTTGATAAAGTTCAAAATTTTACTATAACTGTTGCAATTTCGTCTTAGCCATATAAAAAAATGAGCACAACAAACTAGAACTCAATTTAGAATAAGCCAAACGTGTTCAGAGGTTAAACTCTAAGGTTTCTTTGTTTCTCAATCAATTAATTTAATAGTTTTAATAATAAAACCTCCCGTTTGAAGTTTGCTCTGACTGGTAAGGCGTACAAAATTTATTTGTAGGTGTAGCTGACGTCACGATCAGCTGAAGGCTACTAAAACCAATCAGCGCGTGCAGTTCACTAAGCGTGCTATTATAAAACCCTTTTGAGCTAACAATTTGTGCGTTCTTTGTTGCAAGAGATTGAGTATATTCATACATATTCGACAATTCGATACTGGAACTTAATGTTACTTTTTAGACCCAGCAATTTTGTTTTGAAGGATAATTACCAAATTATTTTGCAATATACATGAATCGGGAACTGAATAAATAATGGTTATTGCCCATTATTTGTAAGCTATTGATTTATATTATATTTTCTTTAATTAAATTTGTCGTTAAATTTTCCTTCTTTAAAAAAACATGCACTATCTTGGATTCAAACTAAGGATATGAACTCTTTTTTTCTATGTTTTATTTTGTTACCCTTTAATAATAAGGAATATTATTGTGTTTTTTTTTTTTTTTTTAATTTCCTTTTTTAATTACTATAAAAAAATACTATATTATCTTTAACAGAACATTTTATTTTTCTTTCTTATGTTTCACAAACATCTTATAACTGTCCATTATTTATTATAGGAGCAAACATTCATTAACATTTTCTTGTATACCCACGAACAGGCCATGCCTTTGTGGGATTTTTTTGTTTACTATTTTTACTATAAATATGTATTTCATTGCTATGTAATCATGGTTAATTTTTTAATACTCCGTTTTATCACCTATGTTTATTGTAAAAAAACAAAAAAAAATATACAAAGAAAAAAAAAAAAAAATTTAACAAAAATTATATTGATAAAATTGGGGGCATTTCAGTTTAAAAATTATGAAGAAAAGACACCGCTAACTTGTTTTTAGTTTTTTGTCGTCAAATAAAGCATCAAAGTTTATTTTAAATACAATTTTTACATAATATGCTGGCACGAACATTTTATTGATTCTCCATGGAAGTGAATAACAAATTGTATCAGGTTCTATGTGCGCAGCAATATACCAGTGAGCTGCGGTGTAAGTACAATCGAACGTAGTTATGCAGAAAGCAGCCAGTCCACAATTTTGTAAAAGGTATTGATGTTATCGGGTGCAATAGGGTCAATTCTATGTTCTTCTAAAAACTGTCAAACCGCTTACATACAAAAAAACTGTAAAAATCACCTTTTAAAAATGGTGTCTATCTCAAAAACGGCATTTCTCAATTTGCAGAAAAGACCCACAAAACTAGAAAAATCTTACGATAATCTAAAAACCAATAAAACTGGTCAAAGACATAATAACATTCTTATTTGTAATAAAAAAAAGAATGTTATTATTGTTTGTCATTTATTAAAGACAAAAAACATTCCAACTGTTGTGTAGATTTGATTATTTACCCTTTTCACAAAAGTGCTATTTTCTCAGTTTGACTTTTCTATGGCTGACTGCTTTCTGCATAACTGCGTTCAATTAACGTAGTATTATCAACTCGCTATAACGATGGATTAAGAGCTCTACACAAAATTTCCCGACATTGTAGCGCGAGTAGAATGTTTGCTGCTGCTAGACTTCTTAACCGGTATAAACTGCTGTGGCACTGGATAGCAGGCCTCAGAGAACAGTTGTGGAAAGCCCTAACATCATAATCAGCCAATTGGTGGAAAATTGCCGAGAATCAAGGTTTTAGGGAAATGGGAGCAGGACGCTTTTCTGTCGCTTTCTTAATTCTGTTATTTGTTGTACTTTTTTTTTGTTTCTGTCTTTTTAATTATTTCATTTTTAAATCCTTTTTGGTTCTCTCTTAAATATTTTATTTGTTTTATTGTTTATATCTGTTTCTGCTATTCTTTATTCATTTATTTGTTCATTAACGCCCAAAAGGTATTTACAAAAAATAAACTACATGCTAACATACTAAATAATACAGAATATACAGAAAAAAATATGTGAAACTAGTTAGGAAGGATTTAATAAAAAGTTTGAAAGTAAAAAAAAAAAAACAATAATAACAAAGGTATGCAAGAAAAAACAGTAAGCTTATAAACAAAAAATGCAAAGATATAAGCTTATGAAATAAATTCTGTAAAGCGAACACAGTAAATGAAGTGTTACGGTAAGCAAGAAAGACAAATTTATGTTAAATTAATAAACAAGCAAGCATATATTTATCGCGAAAAAAGAAGAAATAAAAATATGTATATATGAAATGCGTATTGCCAATACTACAATGCCATTTGATATAATAGTAAAAAATAAAAAACAAGTATAAGGTAATAAAAATAAGCAAGTAAGTATTTTTTAAACTTATGGAATTGAATTGTCAATAATAGTTAAGACGAGCAGCTACAAATAAACTTGATATTGTGGACTTATAAGATAATAATGAATTGGACAGAATGTCTGCAGTCGTTCCATAAGTGTTACCTCACCTATGCAGTCTCGGTATCAATGAATTGTTTTGTTGGTTGGAAGAAGTACTGGAGCAATGAAACAATAAAGTACTCCTAGTGTTGACAGCATGTACTCTAAAATTAATCAATTCAAGTATTTTTGGTACGTCAAAAAGAGAGTTTACAATTTTATACAGTACCTACAATGAGATCATTAATAGTTCTTCTTTCAGAAAGTGTTGGTGAGTTGAGCAGTGTTAATAAATAGTCATAATTCACATTTTGTATTGAAATGTTTAATTTGTAGTTTATATATCGTAGACATTTATCTTGAACGTTTTCTGAATTTATTTGAATCGTATTATAAACCTGAACATTATAGCAGGGTGACCATATTGATGAATTAAAATCTAAATTACTTCTTACAAGAGAACCGTATCTTTATCTTGCATTTTCTGATTATTTAAACTTTTTAATGTTTATATGGCTGGGTGGGTATTGCGCTACCCGCCCAATCGAGCTGGAATATAAGTTATTTTAATTATTTTAATTAATTTAAACACCTACCTCACTGGGCACAACTCGTATCGACGCATTCATTGACATTCTATATTTTATGCTCGTATTTATCAAAATTGTTGGTTTTTAAATAATACATAAATGTTTTCTCATATTTTTATAAATACATATTATTTGTTCATTCAAAATGAAATTCCTTTTCTAATTCACGAACTTGTTAAGGCTTTTTAGACTGTATCCGTCTTCAGCCATAATAATAAAGACGAATAAAAAATACATACTAAAATAAATTAAAATAAAATGAGATGTGACGCAATAGAATAACAATCCAGAAAAACAAAGTATAACTAATAAATAATAAAGAATAACATTTTAAAGAAGACACCAATAAAAAATAAATGGGTTGAAAATATTAATATTAAAATATAAATTAAACAAATTAAGTTACATACACAATCAAATATAAACATTAATAGAATCATTGAAATAAATAGAATATATTAATCAAAACCCAAGAAGTGATAATGATTGATAACTGAGATATGGTTTATAAAGAATGATGAAGGAAAGGAGATTAGTTAATATCCGCTAGTTTCGAACTTTATAAAAATTAACAACCTCATCTCTATTGATATGCAACAGCCGATTGCAAAAAAATTTCCCAAATACATTTTATTATATACACTATTTAGATATTGAGCTCAGAAAAAAGCCACTGTCGTGGGCTATTAGGTACCTTTACCCTGGCGTAGTAAGCTCCCGATTCCAACGTCTGCACAAATACATTAATAAAAATACTCGTTCATATAAAGAAAAATCATAAATATCATGCATGGCATGCGAGATTTTCTTATATGAGGTCTATCGTAAAGAAATATTAGATTTTTTTTAAAACCATGACATTCATAGTAATAAACAATACATACAGAAAAGAACAAATAACAAGACTCATTGCGGGTTTCAAATAAAAACGAAAATATCTGTATATACTCGTATATACATACATATAAAGATACACACATAAAAATCCATGCATACACAAATACACATGCATAGAAAGACATAAACATATATATTTAATTATAAAAGAAAGAAAAGTAATAAATAAATTGAAAAATAGCAAGTACAAATTTTGTTCTTGTGACGTCTCCATCGCAATTTTGATGTTTTTTAAAACAATATTTTGTTTCGTTGAAAAGATCTACCGTGCTTAAATTTTTATCGAATGACGAGCATACGCCTGTGCTGTACTATTACTCTTAGATTTATACAGACAACGTTTGAATGTCGTCATCCACCGCCACATGAAGGCCCCTAGATGACAGTACCGACAGGCACAAGTCGGAATCTTTTATAACCCCTCCTCCCCCTGCTAGAGCATGGTCGGGTACCGTCCTTCCTAGTACCTTCCTGTATTTAGGAGGTACACTGAATCCTTTTATCAGTTTCTGTCCTGACAACGTGGAGACTAATTTATATTTATATAGTTGGATAATTTATATAGCGCCATTTTTGTGAAAATCACCTCAAAGGCGCTGTACAATTAATAAATATCCCAGTACGTCTTGCAGCTACAGAGTGCATGAACGGTTGGGATTCTAGTTCCTCGTTTTCAGTTAAGATCAATCAAAAATTATAATAGATAGGAGCTAGATTACAGAACGTCTTGCAGCTACAGAGCGCATAGACAGTTAAAAATTTAGCCCCCATTTGCACATTTTAAAAATTGACAAATAAATTTAGTGTATTAATATTATTTAAAAAAATAAAAAATATGAATAATAAAAAGGAGTAAGATTACAACACGTCTTGCAGCTACTAAGAGCTTGCAGCTACGATAGGAATTCTAGACCCCACTTACAAAATATAGGTATTTTAAAGTTGATATATGAAAGCTAGATAACCAATCATCGTGCAGCTACAAAGCGCATAAACGAGTGGAATTCTAGCAAAGTTAGAATGATATTAATAAATTTACAAAAAATAGAGCATAGTAGTAAGTTTGTCAAGTGTTCATGCCAAGAAGTAAGCAATAAAAAACTAAATAAATAAAGCACTGTATCAACTCCATGGTTAACAAAGGGAGATAGATGTCCGAAGAGAATCTTTTGTAGACAGTAGGTAGATACCGTCACCATGTGGCCCACTGGCTGCGGGAGAATTACTGGAAATGCACGTGTGTAGACTAGGGGGTTATGCCTATTGTTCCAACGACTTGATGTCCATTTTGGTCCGTATTATTTCATTTTATGAGACGCAACATTCCTGTTCAATTCACTTTTTACATGAATATTACACAAATGCGTGTATGAGCGGTTTGATTTATCATTTTGTATGTTATTAGAAGGCAGATATTTGAAATATTATGTATTTATCAATGTGGCCCATGTTCTATTAGGCTCATTGCGCCCGATTTCGACATGTTTTTCAAGGTGGGTATTTTTTTATTTATTATTTCACAAATGTTTATTTAACTCATTTTATGATACAATATTACAAATTTTATCTATATTTTACAAAAATAAGCCTTATATAGGTGGCCTTATAGGCACATTGCACCTAATTGTGTCAAAATTTCAGTTTTTTATTTTTTTACTTCGGATTCTCTTTTGAAATGGACGGGAAAGTATATGATTTCTCAAATGCGAGTCAAATCTATGAAATAAGGTAGTAACTTGGCGGAGAAGTCGAAGAAGACCCTATACAGACTGAAGACTTAGGTAAAAAAAGATACTGACCATAAAGATGTGGTTGAACAATGTGTTCTCAATTCAGAGATTGAGCAATCTGGTGAGGGCACAGATGAAGAAACAGAGTTAAACTTCTGGGGAACGATACATTTGCACTCACCTTTCTGGATTCGAAGGAAATACGAGGAATTCTAAAATTGCATTTGAATGTTGGTCATTGTTAGTGAGGGTGATAGTCAAATACAAACCTATACATCGATTTCAACAAAGACTGATTAGCTAAAGAGAGATACATCAGACATCACACCCACTGAAAACAATATATACTCCATGGCCTACGAGTTCGGAAAAAAATATTCCTCTCTAGGGTTAATCGAGGAAAATCACCATCTCCTCACCATTCACAAGAGCTAGATGTGTTACGTGCACTTTAGAGACAGGAATGAAAAATCTGTCTCAATATGAATGTCGAAATTGTCACAAAGCCACCTGCATATGCCATCAAATTAATGTTGGTCTGCCATTTCTGCCAGCCATGCTTTACGTTGTGTTTATGCATCACATTTTATTAAATATGGTTTTCGTAACATTTAAATGCCTAATTATATTACATAATATAAATAAATTTATCTAAATTTTATGTTTATGTTCATGCTCGTTTTAACATTTGATTACTTTTGTTTTATTTTAATATTACTTATTACTTAGTCGTTAAACTTTTTTCTTTCATTAAATTTCATTTATTATCTTAGTAGAAATTCCTATAAAAGTCAGTAATTACTTTTTATAAGTTGAAATTAATATGTATAGTTAAGAATGCCTATTTTCTAGACAGTGCCTGCCAGGCATATTGAGCCCGAATGCAGGTGGCCCAAAGGTGCGCCTGACGGAGGGTTAAGGAAAATTTCTGCTTCTTGGCTATCAATCTTATGACAATATTTTTGTGTGGGCATGTCTCAGAAGAATTGAGTGGGTGAATCATTTTATTATTTGGTAAGATTACATTACTGCTGTGAAAGTTCTATTGTTATTCAAATACTCAATTGATAAAGCTATAAATTATGTCGACAGCTTACATGAATATTTAGGAAGAGCAAAATACGCGTGCGATTTATGATTGAATAATTTAAATGCGCACAAAAGTTTGTTTCAAATATCAAAAAATCAAAAAATGTTTTCTTACGCGTGGTAAAATTAGAGCATTAAATTGTACTGCAAAAAAAAATCTGACCGTACTGACAGCGTTACAGTTTCCATAAATCAGGCTGAAAGGGCATTTTTTAAATGTGTACCGTACCGTAGTCGGCAGGTTTATGTTATATATATATTTTTTTTATTTTAATAAATGGCACTTAGTACCTTTTACATATTAATTACAAATACAATTAAATATACATACATGTTGTCTTAATTTAAGTAATACAGAGCATTTAAAACAATATTATTAATGATGATATGCGCCTCAAAACGTCATGGTAACCGGCACTGAACATAAATATGTAAACCAATTTAACCCTAACCTACCGACTGCGGTGCGATACAAATTTCTTTTACGACTGCAACCCACTAAGGTATTTCCAAAACCTCAAAAAAAAGAAAAGTAACGAAAGATGAATACGAAAAATATGGCACAGCAACCCAGAAAAATATCGATTCAAGGCCGTGAAATCGGACAAACTTTAATTTTCACCATCTTGTACCATTGAAATTTCCAGAAACAATCATATTTATTGAAAGATTACTCGTAAAAATCCATCATCCATTGTTCTTAAAAACAACCAAGCAATAAAAATCTATTGTATTTTTAAATTCTTAGATCAAACGGTGTTTTTCAACTTTAAAAAACATTTCAATAGTTTATTTGCAAACGTTGTACATCACCGCGTAAATAAAATGCAACAATTTTTATTTGTTTTTTTTGTCTACTGTTTCTCATATATGTACCTACTTACACTATAGGTAACCAATATTTGGTATTTGATCGTGAAACTCAAAACAAGACCATTGTTTTGTTGTATTGTGTTTTCTTATCTTAATAATAAATTTATGTCACATGAATTTGTGATTGGTGATGAAAAATTGCTTTAAAAACATTTACTATTGAATTTTTCTAGGTAAAATAAGAAAAGTTATTGTTATGTGTGTACCAAGTTAGTTTATTTCTAGGTCTTAATCCAGGTGGATAAAAAAATTGAATAGAACCACGATATTGCACAAATGTTTTGACTCGATTGTTGGGGTACTCTCGGGTAAAAATCCCGAAAAAAATAGAATAGATTAGCAAGAGTTTTTCTGGATTATGCTGTGTGTCGTCCGCATTATTTTTCAACGTTTCAGATTGCTTTACGGAGTCCTTTGTCGATAATCAACATAATTGAGTTTCCCTACTTACAGTTCTTGGTGGAACTGCCTCTCAATTATAATAAAAAACAACGTTTATAGTTCTATTCCACTTTTGTTTAGTCTCCCACCAGTCTGACGATGTCAGTCACGAAGAAACCCGGTCACTGGTAAAAATTATAAATAAAAGTGAACTAAAACTTTATACGTATTTTTATTATTATAATCAACATATAATAAGCAACAAATAAATATAGTAATGTCAGAAACAACTCTGAAAAATGCAAAAGAGGTTGTATACCTTGGAAGCAGGATCACCTGGGATGGGAGAACAAAAAGAGAAGTCGACTGCCGCATACACCAAGCGAGGCTTGCGTTTAACAAAAATCAAAGATTTTTGAGTCAAATAATATCAAACTAAAACTCCGCAAGCAACTTGCCAAGACATATGTATGGAGCATATTGATGTACGGTTATGAGACATGGTCCCTTACCGAAAAAGATAAAAAAAGATTAGAGGCCTTCGAGATGTGGTGCTACAGAAAAATATTAGGTATTTGCTGGAGAGACCACATCACTAATGACGAGGTTCTCAATAGAATCTAAGAAGGTAGGCACCTAATCAAAACCATCTCAGAGAGGCGAGCCCGATGGATCGGCCACGTTATGCGCCATGAGGGTCTCTTGCACGGCATCATAGAGGGAATGGCTGAGGGGACAAATTATAGAGGGCGCCCCCGACGGGAATATTTAGAGCAAGTGTGCGAAGATTTTAACTGCGCCTCTTATGTGGAGCTGAAGAGGGCTGCAGAAAATAGAGACCAATGGAGGACGAGATGCAAGACTTTGCTGCAAACCAATCCCCAGGATTGAGACTGCAAAGAAAAAATCAACATATATGTTTATCCCTATAAAATTGGTGTTGTGATGCGTACAGAGAAAAAAAAAGTAAGAAAAATAATTTTAAAATTGATTTGTTCTTTCCAAAATAACATTAAAACAGAAAATATTTTTAAGGTAAGATATTTATATTTATTTATTTACACATTTTTATCATATTTATATTTTTTCGTCAAAAATTTTGCTCAGCTAACAAGGGTAAATACCCCGTTTCAAGCTAGGCAATTATATATAAATAATTCACAAGAATTTTATTTTAAAGAAAGAACAGAGAAATAACGTATGAACTTACCAGTATGCACATCTCAATAAATACATATATCTATGCACATACACTTACATACATACATACATACAAAAAAGATAAACAATTTTATCAATACAGGTGAAACTTTTAAAATATCAATATTCATTCGCGTCGTATGGATATAATTTACTAATATATAAATATAATTTCTGGGTTCGATTTTTGGTAGAATTGATTTGAACGTATTTGTAATATCTTACAGGAGCACAAAGTATTTTATAATCATTTTTGGGTAATTAATAAAAAAAAACTTTTTCGATTGTTCGAATGTTTTGATTATTCAGTTGTGCTCATCGCTAACTCAGACCTTAACCTTTCTAAAGGTAATCGAATAAACGAGGCAGTGATCCCTAAAGAGAACAAAATTAAAAATATGTCGAAAGGCAAATGTCTTTAAGAATGCTGTTTTTTATCTCAATTTAAATTTTCTCATTATCGATTTGCAGAATCATTTTTTAACAACGAGCTGAACCCAGCAATGTTTTGCTATAACGAAATTTGAGTACATATTTGTATAAAAATTAAGTAAGACTTACAATTACTATGATGAATTAAAACACACATCTATAAAGCTTTAGAAAATTATTTTTTTTCAATCTGGTTTCGCTGAAAATTGAACCCGGAATTATTTTAAAATCTATGTGAAGTTATTTTTTAAAACGTTTTCTTGAATTAACGTTTTAAATTATTTGGTTGATTCAAAATGATTCAATGAATGAAATAAATGTTTCTTACCTCCATTGACTGCCATTTTGAGTGTTATATTACTAACACAGTTGTAAATAACGGTTTTAGAAAAAAGGAATCAAGTTGAGATAGAACAAGAAGCAAGTTTATAAACTTTAACCCGATGTTCGAAAAATTACTACAGGACCATAACGCAACTCTTGTTTTGTTTTAAAAACATCGTTTATCTGAATAGGGTACAAATGAAGGACATAGGTTCCTTAACCCCCACAAAACCTGCTTAACACTTAATTTATGAACAGAAAGGGATTTTAAATACCTGAATAAACAATCGATTCGAATCGAAGTGTGTGCCAATAACTCAGCGTATTTGGAACCCAAACATTAATGTTTGCATGTTAAAAACATTGTAAATAGAGCCCCCGTTACAATGTGTTTTACAATTTCATCCCGGGTGTTCATTAAAATATAAACGAATTACCTACAACAATTCAAAAGCGGCGAGTTTTTTTTTAATTACCTTTGCCCCTAAGTACGTCTCTATTTTTTTGTATACGCCGGTAAACAGCATTACACAAAAAAATAACTTTTTAAAAGTTTTTAACTTTGACAGCTTCTTCAACTTCTGGCTGGTTTGTTTGGGCGAATTCCCATCGTTCTTATAAATGATACATAAGGCAAGTTGTAAACATGTTTCAGTAAAATTAAATTAATTTGATTAAACAAACATACATTGTAAAATACTGACACATTTTATGCTAATATTGTCAATTGATTATCAGTTTGAGACCCATTGTTTATAAAAAAATTAACGTTAAAAAAATTCTAAAGTATAAAAGTTAAAAAAAACTTTAAATTTTAAAAAAATCCTTCGATGAATTAATTCATATCTGAAAGCCTCAAGTTTTGAAAAACGTAGGTAAATAAATTAGGTATATAATACTCTGAGTCCCGATACAGACATCTACTGAATAAATATTTCATAAATCACAACTTATGACACCAAAACAATTATACGCTAAAACAATACTCACTTACAGATTCAAAAACTACTCTTACTCAAATAAAAGACATTACCCCACAATACATCACATATAAATAATATAATCACTGGATTCTCAACACACAGACAACTTAAACAAATACAAACTAATACCACTTTCGGACAAAGGGATTTTGAGTATTATTCAATGAAAATCTATAACCTACTTCCACTATCTATTAAAACAATAAGTAACGAGAAAATGTTTAAAAAGGCTTTGAAAAAATGGATAGTGGAGCTAGGCAGAAGTAAAATGGATTGTCTCATTCGCCCATACCAATATTGAATCAACTGCTCCACAAGTGTATAGCTTACACTTGTGGGGCAGTTATATATGTATATATATGTTAGGTTTTTGTTATTTTCATTGTGTCTTTTGTAATATAAATAGTATGGATGTACACAAATACCTTGTTTTTAAAACTGTCTGAATATTTGTAAATTACCTCGTTAATGTTTTTTAAGTTCGTCTTCTTTTTTTATTCTCAGATGTAATTTCAAAAAAGTATATATAATTAAGTGTCCTTAACACGAGAAACCCCAGTGAGGTCACATTATTTTTATTATTAATTATAGTTTGTAAAATAGTTTGTAATTATAGTTTCAAAAAATATGAATAAATAAATAAATAAAAAATTAAAAAATATTATTTCATATTTATTAATTTTTTTACCCAAATATCGCATTTTATTTTCGTAACGATTTAGAAGACAATAATTTAATTTTAAAAAAAAATGTTTATTGTTACTTTTCTATTGAGTCGGTATTTTATATATTGTGTATAATATTTTTGTTGTTTGTTTATAATAATGCTCTTTTATTTATTTTTGTCAATACATCGTATTAAAAAAAAAAACAACTTTTTTATATTGCAAATCCCAGACGGTACTAATTTTCACCACAATAAAAAAAATTATGGAGTTTCAAAAAAATTAGAAAAATATGTAATGGTTTTCAAGTTATAAAAAATAACATAATTGAAAAATAAAAAGTTTTAAAACTTTTTGAAATCTATGTTAAGGGATCGAAGGGTTAACTTAATATTGTAGGCGGCAATCTTGTTCCGCGCACATTAATGATACTTTTTTCGTGATTTTTTGGTTTAAGTTTTTTACGTCCAATAAACGTGACTGTAAAAAGTTTTTGTGCTGTGTATTAATAATTAAGAAAAGCGAAATAATAGCTAACATAAATAAAATCCAACTGCCTTTTTAAGGCACATTCGAAATCAGAAAAGCTTTTAACTTATTATGTCACCGAGGTCGTTATGTGAAACAATAAAGTGAAGAACACGAGCAATTGCATCACATTTTCGGAAAGTGTACGTTATTCCATTAGCATACTCGCTTAGTAGCAATTCTTTACGATGACATTAAGTAATATGGGATCTTTGTTGACGCTCATATCTTCGTGACCCAACTCTAACCTCTAACCCGCACACTCTCTGTTCTATGTCCGTCTTGTCTTTAGTTTTACTTTCACTCATAATTATATTATCCAACCAACCGGTTCGGGAACGAATCTAAGAAGATGATTTCTATTGACATACTCGGAATATGAATCGCTTCAGTGCTTTCTTTCGCTCAGAAATATATGCTAATCACGATAGATAAAGGGATTATTGTGAAAAGATTACAAATCAAGCCGACCGACCGAATCAATAACAATATTAGGATATTGAGATTTTGGTATTATTTATGTTTTCTCCGGATATTTATTGTTTACTTTTTAGACTGAAAAAGCACACATTATGATAAAACTGTAATTACTTTATAATATTATTTGACAATACAAAAAAATGCTTTATTTCTACGTAATCACAGATCATAGAAAAAAATATAGTTTCTGTAGTAGCAATTAAAACCTACAATGAATTTTATAAACATCACCAAAAATCATCATTTTTTCATGGGAAAAAAACATTTTGAAAAATTACCAACTGAATTTCAATTTATATTTGCATATGAAAAGGCCTTTAGCGGCTTTTTGTATATAAATTATTATACTATTAGTAACATAGTTCTAAAATTTGATATTTAACGGCAAAATAGATCAATAAAGCTTAATTCATTCCTAAGTTGGTATTACAAAGCATTTCCAATAAAATATAATTAAACGCAAAATTAAGAAACGTATAAAACCTACAAACTAATAATATGTTCAATTTTTAATTGTTTAAAAATCGTTTTGAATTTAAAACATTCCCTCTAAACACGAGCATTTGCTTTATACTAGAGGTAATAGGTAATGTCGTTGAGTATTTCAAGTTTTAAAAAATAAAACATTTCTAAAATAATCATTAAGATTCACAATTACTAATGAACCAATACAGTGGCCTTTGCACCATATGGTGAAGATAAAATGATTTACGATCAATGTACACTAACATAAGTTTCTTCTTCATGACAATTCCCGCCAGTAATCTGACAGAGTAATTAAGATTGTTTTATTCCGCTAATTAACGTTGTCCGTTTCCGATAGTTATGATTTAAAATAACTTCAAGGTCTCCAAACAATGAAAATATAAGGAAATAACAACCTTGAAACTCCTACTAAATATAAAATTCTTATTATGTGAGTAATATTTAATATTTTTAAAAACATTTTATCATTTCATTTTTATTTGTTCAAAAAAACAAGAAAAAAAAACTAATAGAAAAACATATGGAAACGAGAAACGACGGTTGTGTAATAAAAATACTTAACTGTCTACTTAATTTCCTCTTTGGGTATTTTCCTGGCAGTAATCATGGAATCAGAAACACTACGTTTTGGTAAAATAAATATAAACAATTTTGTTTTTAACCACTTTTTTTCAACGACCTGTTTCAAAGCTATGAAAGCTTCATTATTAAAGTATACTTAACTAATAAATTCTTTCCTTTTTTATGTTTACTAAATATTATGCTAAGTATGAAGCTGATGAATCAATTCGTTTTTTCTTGTAAGGATGGGAAGCGTAATGTGAGATGGATACGATCTTTAAAACTAGACAGGAGTGGACTAAAGAAAATATCTCATAAAAAAATAAAAATTAAGTGGTTAATAACAGTTGTTTTTCTTTATTTTATTAAAATAAATAATCACAAAGTTAGTGCTTTAAATATAAAATTTACTAAGCTATGATTTATAGTTCTATTTCAGGCACAATCACTTTGTTCTAAATTTTGTTATACGTTTTTCTTTTTGTTAAATAACCGTGAGAAACTTTAGTTAAACAAGCGTGTTCTTTAAGATATTATATGTATATTTTTAATATAACTTCTATTATTTTTTTACTTGGTCATCACCGATGTTATTAAATAAACTATTTTTATTATTTAGTAATAATTTACCAACATAATTATTATTTTCGTAGAAAGAGGGTGTGATACTGGTGAACATTACGGCATATTAGAGGATATAGTACTTACATAAATTATCATTAGCTACTAACAGCATGTGTCCTATCGGAGGGTTGGTTTTATATTATTGTGCAACTATTACAATGGTGAAGGTACAAAGTGTTATTCGCATGTTAGTGTCTTGCCGAAGAGACTGGTAAACATTGAAACATTGGTAAGCGGTTAGTAAAATACGCAATAAATAAATGTCTGAAATCACAATTATTGAGCCAACTCTTACTACCGTAACTTCCGCATCAAAACGGAAACGCTTTAGTGTTAACAATTTTCTGACATGCATTTTTTCCCGATAAAGCTATCTATTTACATCAATTATTCTCATTGTATTTATATTTTTAGAGAAATTACATGATATTATTGTGATCCGTAACTAACAGTATTATAGGAAATTGGATTATAAACGAATCACGTTCAATAAATTGGTAAATTCAGGTCACAAAAAAGCCGTTTGAAGGCACTAAAAAATAATAAATTTGATAATCGAATAAAACAGATTTAAAAGATCTTTATAAATAACATAAGCTCGCTTTTATTTTTAACTTTGACTATTCCCTTTTTCTTTGGGAGCGTGAGGTTATGACATTTTTTGTTCTGATCTATTGTGATTTTTTTATTGGCAAACCCGAATTCAGGATTTTTTTAAATTTAGTTTAGTACAATAAACCAAATGCCCGTTCTATCAATTGCTGATTCCAGTTAACTGCATACAGAAAGTATACTCAAGTTTAAACAATAAAGAAGTTCAGCCCTGTAGGATATTAAAAATAAAAAAATGTTTTCCTACGCCCTGCAAAAATTAAAGCGTTAAATTTTACGGCGAAGAATTTAGAAAATGTACGAAAAAATATATAAAAACGATCTTCTTTGAACGACGCGTCGTCACTAGTTATTCTAAATCAACTTATGATAAGATAGTAGTGGTAAAATCTAGTTTACAGTAAGTCAACTGACCAATCAGCAGAACTCACCGACAAGAAGGTGAAGAGAACTTGAGACGCCCCAGCGAAGTAATTTCAAAATTGCATTTTTTTTGGCTAAGTTTAAAAGTTTATTAAATATATAAAAAACATCAACACATATGTATACACTAGATGCAGCAATGAGCACCAGTCTAGTGTTTCATTCAACTTAGGTTCCGGAACTCAACTTGTAGTCAGCAAATGTGAAGCAGCGTAAAAAGGCGCAATACACAGTAAACTGGTATGGACTGTTAGTCCTTTTTACTCTACTACGCGTTTTGCAAGGTTGATGCGACAACGTTTTTTTTTAAGAACATCATTTCAAACTATCTTTCTATGAAGCATCGTTTCTATTTTATGAGTTCGGTAAAAAAAACCACTGAACTTCCTCCTTGCTGAGTTTTCGCTAAATAGGCCATACAGGTTGCCTTACCCAACTACTTTTTTACCCTAGTCAACTTCTCAGATTTCACGGCTTTTCATTAAATAAATAAATAAAAACATCAACTGGTTTTTCATTTTTTTTTTTTTTTTCAACAACAACAGGCCAGGAGGCCCAATTATAGTTATGAATTACATCACAAAACACCCAGGCTTTAGAAAAATCACATTTATTTTTTTGTGTTCTCACCGGGAATTGAACCCGGAACCTTCAGTGTGTGAGTCAAGCGTCTTGACCACCGCACCACGGAGGCCACCCGTTCAGACCTGTTTACGTCGACAGTGATAGGAAACGTTAGTATCTATCTTTTGGAGCACCAGAACGCCCTCAGGTGACCCTCAAGGTCAGTCACCGGTACTGTACTGTAGCGGACTGTACTTCACAGGATCATTTCTGGAGTCCTCCATCGTCACATTAACTCTTCACTTTCAGGTAACAGATGATACAGATACACAGTAAATGGAGTAGCAATGCAGTAGTGTCTAGAAATATAGATTAATAATGTTGGCCAGCTTTGAACGACGTTTTCCACCAGCAACAAAAAAGGCTGAGATACAATATGGAAGGTGGAGGCAAAGGAATTTAATGTTGAATTAACCTTGAAATAAAGATGGGCCAACGTAGGTTTGATGAAAAAACACCTAATAGTGGAGCCAACAACCCAAGTACTTGGCCTTGACCTGCCACCTAGGGTATGAGTACAGCGTAAGAACGTAAGTAAGAAGACATAATAAGAACGTAGGTAAAAGCTTAAGAAATTTAGCGGTACCCAGCAAGACATCCACGAGGTAAGACCGGAGGTGGTGGACTGGTTGGCAGAGATACGAAGAAGATACGTGTACCGAACGCACACGACAAAGTAAATACTGACATTCGACAGCTTGACCATTGCATATTGCACATGGCATCTGATGACTTAAGTCTGCTTCGCCGTGCCCACATACAAAAAATGCTCATTTTCGAACGAAAAACTTGCCCGAAGGAGTATTTTTAGTATAATAGCCTCGGTATCTTTACACGGAAAAAAGATATGATGTTCTTTTGAAGGCTTACACATTTTAATGGTTGGTGTTTCAAAACATTGTAAGGACAAATAATGGTGGTTTATTTTAGCAAAGGTATCCAAATAATTGTAACAAACTAGAATGAAGGACAAATCATGGACGTTAGCCATCCATCAATCGACAACTAACGGCTCGTCTACAATACGACTAGTTAAATTCACCATTATTATAGCTGCAGAATCATTTATCTAACAACTTCCGAGACAGAATATTTGACGGTTTTACATGCCTGACCTTGCCGTGCTTTGTTGGTAGGTGAAAGAGACTTTGAATAAATATGTCTCGCTAAATTCAAATCGAATTGAACGAATTATAAATTATATATTTGAAAATAATGGATCTAAATAAAACTCAAAGCAATTAAGCAGACTTTTCTAAGACTATAGAAAGCTACTGCAAAAATATTTTTTTAATCAACAATATACAATCTTCATCACTATTAAACATATTTAAATAGACTTTTATTTTTCACTTTGTCCCTTTATGTTCACGCTTGCATAATGCGTTATTAATATATGAATCATTTTAATTTGCATTTATATTTTTAGAAATTCTTAAAAATAGAAAGACTGTATAAAAATTCATTTATGTTTACATAAATTTCTTAATAACATTTTAATCCTGTGGTTAAAATTAAAAAGAACACCAACCTATTATAATATTTTCGGTATATTTTCTAAAATTATCTAAAGATAAAAAACTATAAAGCTTCATTAATTATCTTACAATACATACATGTATGTCAATAAATATTTACTTTGTTATGAATTTTTTTTAAAACTTAAATATAAATACCTAAATTCTAAATTCTTTTCTTTTGTAAAATTGCTTTACCCCTTAAACACTTAACCTTGCCCTAAACTATTGGTTTTTCCCACAATTATGATTAATGAACATTTTATACTTAATAATATTGTTTTTTTATGTTTTTGACTCAAGTACCTTTAATTATGTAAAACTATATAATCCATCTAATCTTCCCATTCGTTAGAAAATGCCCTAACAAAGTTAAACAATTGTCAGGAAATTTTTGTTTTTATATTTGTAAAAATAAAATAAAGAGTTGATTAGACTCGAATCAGTGTTTGATTTCTTAAGTTCGATAAAATAAACACTAAATTAATCAATAACAATACATAAATTAATTTAATCCCACCGGAATTTTATCAGGTTTGATAAGTATTTTTTTTAAATCTGCAAGGAAAATATGATTTACGCATTTACAAAACTTAAGACTTGCCATTGGTTTCTTCATGTAGATCTTATTCCATAAACGAATATTTTTAATGTTTTGATTTTAAAATGTATTGAATTTGGATGTCAAACTAATCTCCAGTTAATGTTCATTGAAGGATTTTTACCCGAGAGAAGCTCGGACCCAAAAACACATGTATAAGATTATGATTTTATTTTATATACAGAACTCTATTATTTATATATTATTTACGAACGCTGAAAAAAAACCTTTAAAATAAATAAAAATAAAAATAAATAAAATATGGTGGTTATACTCTGCAACATTTCAATATCCTTATGTTCACATAAAAGATAGTCAAGATATGTTGCATTTTGCGCACTAAAGCAGTGCCTTTTGCAACATAAAGTTGACGACAGTGAAAATCTAAATGCCCTTTAATAAAATTCATTGACAGTTGCATTAAAAAATATTTTTTATTTATTAATATAATCGTACATATTCAATTCCAATTAAATATTCAATTCAATATTGCAATATGACAACATGATATATTGTCATGTCCCGACTTGACTATTATAAACATTAATTTAAATCATAGACATAGATATGTTAATATTATTTATTTATTTGAAATTTAATATACATATACAATATATATATATATACATATAAGGGCGGGCATATTGCCTTAAAGCAATTTCTTCCTACCTACCCAAACCGTTCAGTTTGAGAAAATTATAAATACATGGACATATTGAATCTTACAATTTTATACAAAAATTAAAAACAAAGATTGACAAAATAAAAAAAATATTTAAAAAAAATAACACTTTACTGTGAAGAGTGGAGAGGGAATGGGAAGGAAAGAAGAAGGATAAGGGAACAATTTTAATATTAATATAGTGACATTTCAATCTTGACTTAAATGTAAATAAAGAAGGGGCGTCTCTAACATTAGTAGGTAGATTATTCCACAATCGAGCGGCTACTACTGTGAAAGAGGAGCCAAGAAAATTAGAGCGATGACAGGGTATTCAAAGGGTTTTCTCGTTATTAGAACGAAGAGATAGTCCGTGTTGTGAAAGAGGTTGGATGAGCTCTCTCAGATAAACAGACGAAATGGGATTATTTGAAATATTATGAAGAAGTGATAGTATGTGAATGTTTCTTCTATGCCTGATACTGAGAGAGTGTAGTTGCGTGCGATACTCGGTTATGTGGTCAAATTTGCGAAGATCAAAGATATAACGAATACAAATATTCTGCAATCGTTCTAACTTGTCAAGTAATTCAGAGTTAGCATGTGGATAACACACATCCGCATATTCAAGGAGTGGAAGAAGTAATCTCTGGACTAATGTTTGCTTAACATTGATTGGCAAGAAATTCTGTAATCTTTTAAGTGAGTGCAAACTGCTATAACTGCTAAGACACTCACATCAATGTAAAATTTAAAAAAAAATACATCAAACTATAATACAGATAATTAATTAATTAAAACAGTTGTGTGGCAATATTCATAGGATGTTTTCCCAATAAAAATTAAAATAAAATATTTAAAAAATATTTTTTATTTTTATTATAAACTATTTGATTGAATAATTTAGTCAAATATTTCATAATGAATTAATTTAATTTCATATTACAAATTACTTAGGATCAATATTAGATTTTTTCACAAACAAAAATAAATACATGTATTTAGGTATTAAAGCCAATAGCCCTACAATTGATTTAGTTATTGAAAATCAGAATTCAACAAGTCTCGTGTTGTTATTGTTTTTATACTTTGTCACAGTTGATCACCATATTGAGCTGGCACATAAAAATAAATTACTTTTTTGTTGATGAATAGTCAAATAACCAAGAATACAATAGATGAAAACTGTTTTCGGGTCGATAAACTCCATTTGTAAATCTTACACAAAGCATGTTTTTAAAAGTTGATAAATTTCCGTAAACTATTATGGCTTAGTTCAGAGGCGAGTCCGTACCTATCAAACTCCGTTTAAATAATTAAAAAGTATAATTGAGTGGATTTTAATATATTTAGTACCTACGTATTCATCCTCCATTACATTTTATACATTTGAAAAATAATATGCCAGGGGGTGAAATCTAGTCTTTTGTCTACAAACATTTGAAAAAACTCAAAATATTGCAATAAAACCGAGTGCTCCGAGAAGTTGAAAAATTAAAAAAATATTTTCAGGCGTTGCCTAGTATGTGAAATAATTCGATCAGATGAATATCTTTACAACAAAAAAGGTTTCAGCTCTTTAACTTCACTAAAATTAACAGATTGAAGAATTAAAGAAATAAAAATGTTCAAAAATAGGCAAAATGGTGAATGTCAGAGTGTGTAAAATGACCACTTAAACCATCCGATGACAAATCATAAGCCCTGTAAATGCCTTGACTTCCATATTCTCTTCTATAAAATGTTATCTATTCCCTTTGTAATTTGTTAACAAAAGTAAATCATTAAATGAAAAATATACTATTTTTTCCAATAAATCTCATTGAAAAAAAAATTGTGAGCGACGTTAATCTGTACGAGATAACTTTTGATAATAACGCCTGTATAAAATTTTGACCTTCCTTGCTGTCAATGAAAAAAAACAGCAAAATGGTGAATGTTATACAGTATGTAAAGTGGCCACTGAAAGCAGCCAATGACAGGTCATAAGCCCTGTAAATGCTTATACTTCCATATTCCTTGTTTGAAATATTCTCAATCTATGTAGTAATTTTTTGATATAAAACTATTTATATATATTGTTCGTGAAAAATTTACATTTTCATAATTAATTCAGGGCCCCCTACAATATAATGTTAACTGGGTTATCTTTAATTACTGTCTGTGAAATAAATAAAACGTATTTGTATGAAACTGTGCGGTATTTTCTTTAGAAATCATGTTTAAAAATTTGAACATGTTTAAAAAAAGGAAATTTACAATACATACAATGGAAGATAACTCTAAATCTATCATTATAATACGGACAAAGCTCTGTACAATTTGCGGTGAGCTGTTAATCGATAATCCTTATTCTTCAATAATATTTAATGATAAATAATGATCAGTAGGCGAGACTTCTGGCTGGCGATAAGGCTTCTAGGTTACGTATTCTGACGGGAAGTTAAAATTTATCTTCAATTTTATCTACAAAGTAAAATAAAGTTTTCTGTATGAAAAATATAATATGTTAACAATTGCTTTTTTCTAAACATGCTCAATTACCGGTTACCAAGGAAGATACTTTGAATTTTTATACAAATATACAAACTTTCCTACATAAATATCGATATTAGTTTACATCGTCTCAGCATATACCGATGAAGATAGCCGTTCATAATCGCGGCCCGGGAGGCTTATTCTGTCACAATTGTTCGTTCGTTTGTCATATATCCATTTCACGCTAACGCAATCAAAATTGTGTTTCGCTCTCGTTCCTTCTCAAACGATACAAATAGGTAGGTAGGTAAAATTTTTATAGATAGATATTTAAAAACAGTATTCATTAACTTAAAATACGTTAACTTGAGTTGTTTATAAGTGTATATATTATTGTTGTATAATTTATTAAATTAATCCAAGAGTGTCTTATATTCTTGATGAACATACGAAGTTCTCCAAAACGTATGCCATTTTCAGGAAAAGTGCACAAGTTTGGATTTTGTCTATGGGAAGAGACCATTACCGGAGACTGCTGCAAGACATTGCATAAATGTTTATTAAAATTTACGTTCATGTAATTTTTTATTTTTTTTAGAAAAAAAGAAACATTTGCGTTCTTATGATTTACCCAAATATTTAATTTTGAGGGCCATTTTCAACGAATAGTAAATAACTCACTATTAGAAAATGAGAATCAAGTTGGGGTAGAGTAGGATTTGAACCACGGACCTTTGGTCCGTGAGTCCGAGACACTAGCCACAGGACCACAACCCGATTTTAGTAATGCTTTTTAATTGTAGTATTCTTAAAGAATATGCATGCATCCACTTTCTATTATGTTGTATCCCAACTCAACACAGGATTTTTGGCCTTATAGAGTTAGGGATACATTATTATTTTGTTATTTGTTTATTTGTATGAATAAATAAATGAATATTTTATTGTAACTTATTAAGAGAATTCCCGCTAAGCCTCTTCTTTAGAAGCTTGTCAGCAGGTGGGAATTAGGATATGGAAGGAGATTATGAAAAATAAGCCACAACATCCAGAAATATTAAGAAACAATCTGTCTTGGTTTTTTTTCTTGCATCTGGCAGGAATCGAACCAGCGACGCAAATTTAGTTTACAGTTAACTGTCTTACCAACTGCGCCACGGCACCTGTCTGATCAATTTTATTTATGCATTATTCTCTACTTTATTTTCAAATCTTTATCCTATCCCCTGCTGTGCTGCCTGGGGTGCGCTTCCCTACCGATACCACACCATACAAATACAACTTGCATCTATCTTGGTACAGGTTTACCTACATAGATAGATGCAACAAAAAAATTGAACTACTTAAAAGATTCGGTCACTTTGGTGATGCAGATCGAATGACACGTACCCTCTCGGTGACAGGGTCTTACCCACGTCTATTACTGATACAACACCATACAGATACAACTTGCATCTATCTTGGTACAGGTTTACCTACATAGATTAATGCAACAAAAAATTTACACTGGGAAATAAATATAGCACATTGTACTCTATTACTAATGATGATATTTAAAAAAAAAAATTATGTACACATTGTATTAATATTATTTTTGCCATGTAATTGTGATTATTTTCTTAAAATGATTATTTTGATTATTATTATTACTGTAGGATCAATGCATACGCTTTATTTTAAATCTCAAAAAGTACAACCATGTATCACCCTTTCGCTCCAAACTTAAGTGGCTTAATTTTTATCAGCGCATAAAATTTCAACCTCTCTCACTTCTTTATAATATACTTTACAACCCTTGCGCTCCATAATATCTAGCTGAGAATTTAATTTACCTTTCTGATCATGGTCTTTTGCTTCGCTCTTCTCAGGAGAGAACTTTTTCCATTCCTCGACATAGCACATCATTTTTTAGCTATTCCTTTTCCGTCCAAGATGCTAGACTTTGGAATGAGCTACCTCTTCATCTTAAAAATGCACCTTCTCTAGCCACCTTCAAGAAACGCCTGAAACATTATTACATATCCCCAGAATCCTGAAATCCACGAATTTTAGTGTTTTTTTCTAAAATTATATTTTTTATCCCTTTTTCTTTCCTTTGTTCCTCTTTTTGTCCCCTTGCAAACTCAGTATCTGATTCCACATTCCTCATTTAATATGTAGAACAAAATAACAATTTAATATGTGAACGCCTTATCTCCCAATAAAAAAATAACAGCTGTTAGTCTTAATTAATAAGGTTATTTTTATTTTATGTATGTATCTTTTGATATATATTTTTGGTATTTTTGGACAAAATTTTCACCAACTCTTTTTTTGACTCGTCTGTTTTTTGGTTGGCTGGAAGATATTGCTAATGTCTACCAAAGCACATTCTCTGTACTTGAAGTTTTATTTTGAAACTAAATATAATTAATTAATGCTGTTCGACAGTACAAGTAAATATAAAATACACATATTTGTATTTCATTTCTCTGTTCGCTCATTCGTTCAGTTACTTCCACCTTAAAACATTATTTTACCTGAATGTGGTTAAATCATAATATTCTATTTGTTTCTCTGGTAGATTATTTACATAACTCTCTTTTAAAACTAACTCGAATTTTTTTAATGCAACAAAAATGAAAATCGGTAATGCAAAGTACGTAACCATTTAACAGAGTGAGACGGGCAATAAATTGGTCAATGTGTTACGGTAGTTACCGCTGGCTGTGAGTTCTAACTATGCAACTGGATCAAAATACAATTCAATCATTTTTATTTTATTTCATTTGAATAAACATTCTGCATGATTTTCAAGGGGCATTGGTGAGGAGGAAGCAAAGCTTCTATAGAGAAGAATAAAATTGCATAATTTTCGTACTGTGATATGGCATTACAATGTTACTCGTATGTACATAGTACGTTATAAATGATTAGATACATATTTATACGTATATTTAAGTTATTCTTGGAATAATATGCAGGATCCGGGGTCTCATTAAAACAAACAATTATTGTACCTGCCTTAAGTAAGTAAGTTAAGTAAAATAAAATATATAGATTTATTGATTACCGAATTTTTTATGTCTGCCGGTTTCGGGACGTACCCGTATTTTCGTCACAAAACGAATTTTTACACCATGCACCTCTATTAGTTGTTGCACGAAAATACGAAACCACTGTGCTGATAGGAAACATGTTATTAGAATTTAACATCAACGCAAACTGATGATATTGTGGCGTGTGTCATATTAGCACGCTGGTGTTATATTTTAGTGCAACTACTATGGTGGAGGTGTATAGTGGGATTTTCGTGTTAGTGTAAATGGTATCCTGATGAAGAGACGGGTACGTATTTGTTTGTAAAAGATTACTCAATTAGATGCTTATACCAAAATTTCATTCTACCAAGTTTGGTAAAAAGTCCTTGGAGAATATCTCTCGAACGCTGTATAATTCTACCGACGAAAATTTTAAAAAATGAAATGCGTAAATTGCAAGGCGTGGCTCTCAAGGACTTCTACCTAAACCTTTTCTTGGAAGATCTGAGTGAAAATTATTTCTTAAAGTTGAATCTTCTTCTTCTTCTTCTCGGTTAAGATCGATTAATTTGGTATCAGCTAAAAGCTAACTCCTGAGACTTTGAGTTTCAGCTGTTCTTCCCTCTCCTTTGTGGTCTTTCAGGCAGACGGCAAACAGCTGGGATTTCGTGGGCAATACTATAGGGGATTTTGGAGCTGTCCATTCATGGAATTATTGACGTAATCCCTCCATAATATATTTACTATGCAATGGGTATCGCAAATCCGTTTAACTTCTTGACTCTAGCTTCTGCTTCTTTTGGGTTTCCCTGCGATTGCCTTTAGTACTTTCATCTTTGACGTTCTGAGCAGTTATTTAGATTTTCTATTAAGTTTTTCTACAAGGTTTTTCGTATTTTTTATTTTCTCTCTTTCTATTCTCGCCTTTGTTGTATGCACCATGATTTGGTCTGACACACGTTTTGTATATCCGAATTATATTTCCAATAATCATGTGTTCATTGTACTATACGACATTTCTTAGGCATCCAGATGGCATGTGATGTTAATGACCTTATCTCCCTCAGTAGATTGACTACTTTTTTTTTATTCTGAAAAGCGTTATTTATATATATATATTCTGCTTGTGTAAGAAAAGGTTTTAGGCGTATATATTGTTGTGCTATATTAAGTTATAAAGGTGCAACATTTGCTTTGTTTCTTTGTTGTTATCAATATGTGATATTTTCTAAATGTTAATATTATTTATATCCCGAATTGAGTTGTTGTAATTTCTGGGAATGTAATTCAACGTATTAAACTTGTAAAATACTTTGTGTTATATGATTTATAAATAAAAAAATATAAAAAAAAAAAAAAAAGAAGATTATCTTAATGGACGAAAATAGATAATTAGGCGATTATTGAACGGTATAATACAAAATACATATATATTGTTTTTTTATACATATTATATGTCAATTCGTCTTATATAATGTACTTTCTACACACAAGGTGTGCCAATATTAAAAAAGGGAAGAGTTTTATACAAATATGAGTTAATTTATTAATTATTATTATTATAATTATATTGATATAGATATGCTTAAATCTATATTGGCGCACTCAACATTTTCCGAAACAAATCAAGTCCATTTTTGGACCCATTAAGACTTGAGACTACACATCTCAGCTCACATCAGCTCTTGAGGTAGCTTATTACAACCATCAACAACCTCATTGCTTAGGTAATGCTTCCGTGGATTAAGATTTAATATAGTTTTCTCCAGCCTGAGATTGTGGTCTCGAAAACGAGCATCTTGTTTAAGCTTGAAAATGGGATTCAAATTTGTAAAATTACATATTTAAAACATGCATTTGTTTTGTTTGCGACTACTCGTATATACTGTTATAAAAATACAATTTCTTTTTACCCTATATATAAATATATATATATATGTATATTGTTATAACACTTCTAAAGTATGATTTTTGATTCAGTATTTATTGCAATTTGGGGTAAGTAAATATAATGTGAAAAATTAAAATTTAAAAAATATAATTTTTACCGTCCGTTTTTGAAGCTACATTAGCTTCTATATTAAGATATTATTATTATTAATATTTAAAGCATTAACTTTGTGGTGAAACATTTAACTAAATGTTATTAAATATTTATATATAACCACTTACCGACTTTTCAATGTCTACCGGTTTCGACACGTACCCGTCTCGTCGTCAGGACACCAATAAAACCAACCAACCAACATGCAAAACCCACTATACACCTTCATCATTTAATCGGTGTTTATTTTTCCCAATCAGTGCAAATGCTTATTAAAATGCATGTCGTGTTGGTTTTATATTTTTGTGCAACAACTATGGTGAAGGTGTATGGTGAGTTTAGCATGTTGGTTTAATTGGTGTCCTGAGGACGAGACGGGTACGTGTTGAAACCGGTAGACATTGAAAAGTCGGTAAGTGGTAAGTTAATATTTAATAACATTTAGTAAGATATTATCTAGTTATTTATTGATAACGAAGCTAGTGTAGCTTCAAAATTTTTTTTATGGTATAAAACATGGTTGTTTAATTTCAATTTAAACTGTAATAATTAACTATAAATTTAGTGCTACAAATATAAGTTTTAAGGAAATATAAGATTATTTTGTCCTAAAATTCAACGAATTTCTCGTTGAATTATGAGAACTTTGACCGAGTAAAACAACAATAATGTAAGCAATAATATTTTACCATCCTAAAATTAGCTTAATTTTAATTATTAAAATGTCTTCATGGTGGAGTAAATTTTTAAAAGGGTAATTGAAAAATGAAAGTCGAATAAAAATTACATCATGGTTATTTCTGTCATTTAAATAAAGAAATGTACTAAAATAAAATAGTAGTCAATTTCATTCAGAAAATATTTGAATAAATACCATATTATTATGACTATGAATATTTACGTATATTTTGTGTCCGGTTGATGAAAAATATAGTTCTTATCATAAAATATAGCCGGAACCGTAAACGAAAGTTTTCGACTCGATGTCTACTTTCAAGTCTAGTAAAATAAAATCGGGTACGATAAGTTCGTCTCGTAGTGGATGGCGCGTTTGCCTACCGAGCTCGAAAACTCGGGTTCGATTCATAGCAGAAGTGACGCAAGAAAATTTCTGAAAGTTGTTAAATACTAAGATTTTTCATTGTTCCTGGACTCAGGGCGTAAGTTTGATCACCTTACTTTCTACGTACCAACATTGATCCAGACACGCTTCGATTGGAGTATTAACGGAGTGCCAAATACATCTTTGGTTTTAGAGAAAATAATGTTGATATTTATGTTTATTACTGCTAGTAATAATAATCACTATACTGGCATATATTGTTTTTCTTTGTTATCATTTTTGTTGATTATTACTTATTTAAAAAAAAAATAGTCGTAAATGTATCACGATCCTTTCCCAATGTTTACGAATTTTTTGCGCAAAAAAATATAACAAAAAACAAAAAATGCTAAAAGTAAATCTATCTATTTTGTGTATTTCTATAACTTATTGAATTTTATCGTCGAATATCCATTATTTGTATGTTTTTTAACAACCTTTCTAACGTTGTTGAATCTCCTAATAAATCAATTTTAAAAATAAATTGTGTTCTTGTTATACACAGTGTAAAGTACGTTTACTTTTGTTTAATAATACAGATTAATAAAATACCACGAAATCATTACCTTAAGTTCACATAGTTTCTGATTCAGGATATAGATTGTGAATTTATTCTCACCTTCAATTTTAATAGATTATTTGTGTGTACTTATATATGTATTTTTATTATGTTTACAGAATTACAAGTTCAATGCATTAGTTCGATTTGAGGGTCAATAAATAGATTGGTAATAGTTATAAAACGTGATAAACTAAACATAGCATTAACAAAAGTCTATTAAATAACTTTGCATAAAACTGCACGAGAAAAAACTAACTGTGGTAGATTATATGTTATTAAAGAGAAACCCTTTTTAGATTGTCTGAGTTATTCATTTGTATTATTTACAAGATGAGAAAGTTCCGAGGAAAAAATATGAGATAATTGTAATGTTCAACTGACCTTTTCCTATGGTTGGTTTGATAATTTCCTTGGAAGACACAGGCGATGAACGAGCAAACACAAAATACCCCACGAAAATCAAAGTCAGGGAAAACTTCTTTGACAGATGCATTTTCACTTGAATGTCTTAGCACTTGCACAGTGAAAACCGACGCCAAAAAAGCACTTGATATCACTGATTGCACCTTTAAAGTGTAAAAGCAACGGTTGTACGATTGCGTTTTGAAATAACTCCGATTTGATTACCCGGTTATTTTGATTGGTAAGGTTATATTGAATTTAGTTGGCCGCGGTTTGCAGCCACGAGGTGTGTCGTTCTCCCTTCGCGTCTTGACTCCGACTGATCTGTTAGCGTAACTTTCTACATGTTTTATGTTCGGTATTGTTCTTAGATACCAGACGTTCCTACTGCGCCGAATGCCATTGGACGTGGATAATCAAGAAATGATAACGCGAAATGCTAAACCATGCAAATTTCGGCCGCTCTCACAAATAGAGCACATAATTTTAGGACGAATGATCCGCGCATTTAACAATCACTTCGTCAAACCAGATAATAAATGTTTGATCGCCCGTTTTAAACGATTCTTAAAATAAACAGTACCTATTATTCATATTTAAAGCAATTACTTTGTGTTCAAACATTTTACTAAATGATTAGTCAATTCGTCACACAACTTGGAATTCTTTGGGACAGATCTTCTGGATTTTCATAGATATCTTCGCCACTAAAAAAGTGTGGGATAAATATGAATTGGCATGGTGTAGCTCGAAGTCTCATATGTAAATAGTGTTCATTTATTCTGCACTATTATGTTATTGCTTTGTCTTTGCTATATAGTTTTATTTTCTTTTTGTTCAGTTTACATACAATTTTTCATACAAATGTTGTAAATGGTTTAGGCTGTATACATAAAAATGTAATATTTGTAAATATCCACCATAGAAAACTCGGTAAGTGGTAATATGCAAATATTTAATAACATTTAGTAAACATTGAGTATTGGTATAAAAATACTACAAAAGAGACGAATAACATTTTGGAGAAGGTAATATAGAAGTATAAGCATCTACAGGGCTTATGACCTGTCATCGGCTGATTTAAGTAGCCACTTTACTCACTGTGTAACGTTCACCATTCTGTCCATATTTGAACATCTATACTCCTCCAATTCTGTCATCTGTTGTTGTTTGTGAAGTTTAAGAGTCGAAACCTTTATTTATGCGGATGAGATTAATCTGATGAATTATTTCACCTACATACAAGGCAACGCATGAATTTATTTTATTTTTCCAATTTTTATACTTTTTCATGGACCAGGTGGATTTAATTACCTTCTCCAAAATGTTCTTGGTCTCTGTTGTAATATGTTAATGTTAACAGCTTCTTAGGTAGTTGAATCCAGTCCTTGTCCACAAAAATTTGGACAAACTCAAAATATTGTTAAGGGAGAGATAAGCTTTATCGACAAAATCAAGGTAGGAGTTACGCGTTGGTTTGGACATGTATAGCGAATAGACACCAAAGGAACGGCTAAAAGGATTAACGATGCGAATGTTGATGGATGCAGAAATCGAAGAAGACCGCAGAAGACGTAGCATGACAAAGTTCAACAAATACTTGAAGATAGACATGTCAAAAGTCTAAACAATCGGTGCGCGTGATAAAAAATGGATGAATGTAGTGAAGCGGGATCTGTATGCAAAGAAAAAGGAATAAAGCGTTCCGTCGTCTCTGCGTACTCTTACGGGAAAACGGTTTAACACATACGCTGCAATTAACCGCAAGTGGCGATGTACTAATTGTCAAAATTTTATCCCACCTCAATGACATTTTACAGATGACTTAATTCTCTTTTGTATTTTAAATGGGCCTTTCAGAAAAAAATGCCAATCTCAAAACGACAAAAATTTTAAATAAATTGTAATTAAAGGAAAAATTGCTGGGTGGATTTTTTTTTCACTTTCAATGCGTAGATAAACGTATCGAAGGGTTCTAGACCCGTCGGTATAAACCGATGTACGTGGGGGGATCGGTAGTGTATCTTAGTAGTCGGTCGGGAGACTTTTATCTTCAACTATGACGTCATACTGAAGCTATAATAATAATAATTATGGATAACTTAAATAGCGCCATTTTCGTGATATAATACCTCAAGGGCGCTTTACAAAGTGATTATTTAAAGATATAAATTTAATTTTAACTTTTTAATTTAAGAAAAATAATGTCGTTTTTCATATTACTTTTTCACCACATGCTCAGAATGTATTCAAATGATTTAGAGAACAAGTGGGTTTTAAGTTTCTTCCGAAACATCACTTCACTCTCACAGTTTCAGATTTCTGCTGGGAGAGCATTTTATGCCGTAGGGCCTGCGACCGCAAATGCACGTTCGCCGAATTTAGTGCGCTGTTTGCGTAGAGGTAAAATAACTTTTCCTTTCGACGTAGATGTAGCTGATCTAAGCGTAAGACGTCTGTCAGCTAGTTCATCTGGAATGCAGAGTTCCCTTAGATATTCTGGAGCAGAGTTGTGCAGTGACTTATACATAAGCCAACAGAGTTTGTATTTCACCCTCTGTGGAAAACATAGCCAGTGCAATTCCCGAAGTAGTGGAGTGATATGACTGAACTTAGAGATTCCAAAAATAAGTTTCGCTGCGGCAGTCAATACAGACTGTAGGCGAGTCATTTTATGTCATTTCAGTGCGTAGATATGTGTACCGTGACGTACGCTTCCCCTTGTTTCATTTCGATGTACCTACCCAAAACTTGATGGTGGGGGGTCGGTAGTGTATCTTCGCAATCGCTTGAGAGAATTTACCTTTAACTATACCGTCAAGGTGAGGGTATAACGTCTTTATCTTCTCATCATAATCGAGGCCCGGCTTATCTCCGACATGCGCAGTTGCGGGTACGCCGAGTTGAAGAGGCAAGCGGAGGATAGAGACGGGTGGAAACTGACCATGCATGAAGCAAACCATTCGCACAGATTGCGACCCGGGAAGAAGAAGATAGGACATAGGCGGCCTCCGTGGCGTAGTGGTCAAGACGCTTGATTCACGCACGGAAGGTTCCGGATTCGATTCCCGGTGAGAACACAAAAATTAAAATGTGATTTTTCTCAAGCCTGGGTGCTCTGTGATGTAATTCACCACTGTAATTAGGCCTTCTGGCCTGTTGTGGTGCAAATTTTTTTTTTTTTAAACTTTTATTTTATTGATATTTTTAAGATTTTTTAAAAATATTTTATGTAAACATTATTATATTGTGTTACCAAAATGTTTAAATAGAGATATCCCTGCAAAAAAACTGCTTTTGCAGTTTGGCGGGTATTAAAAAAATGTTTAGAAGAATGCTTATGTGAAAAAAAAAAATGACATGAGTTCGGTTCATGCCTAGATTACCACATTCCCTAAAAATTCCTTCATGTCGATTCAGGTATCTATAGCGTAATTTCCCATGTCTCTTTTGAATTATTGAACTCCAAAGTTCGATTGTTTGATACATTAATACATAATACAATAATAATTTTGTTTCTCATACTTAACAGTATGTATAAAAAACATTTGATTTACTACTTACCTTACTCAATAACGGAATGTTATTATTCAAACATAAACTGAAATAATTTTTATTTTTGTGAAAGAAAATGTTTCTTATTGCAATACATTTAAAAATAAGCACTAAACAATTTTTAGCCATAATTGAAAATATTATTTGAATCCGTTTTTTAATAAGAATGATAAATATTTATTTGTAAACATTCAACGTAAATTTGTGTATTAAGCTATTTACAACTTAATACACATATTAAATTTACATTCTAATTATGTTATACCTAGAAATACGGCCCATTTTAAACACCGGTAAAAATTTACACGGCACAATAATATAACCAATTTGGGGTGTGGGTTCCATTCAAAAAAAAAAACATTTATTTATTTAATGTCAGGCAAATACAATAATGTGACTAATCTTTAATCGATTTTCTTTTGCTAGATTTTCACCTAGGAATTGCCCCTGAATAAAAATGAAATAAATACAAAATAATAAAATAAATGTCAATCCACCCTAATTTTACGGTGCCGTGTGGATTTGGACGGTACGAGTAAATCGGGCTTAAATTTTTAAAGAACATACACTTGAACCCTTCGGAAACGTACACAGATATATCTAATACAAGCACATCAAGTATGTGTGTGTGGCCTCAACTTAAAATAATTTACCTGTATTACACAATATTAATTTTATTCATTCTTCTAATTTAAATAGAAGTTATTGAAAGAATTTTACATATTGTTTTAAGACTAACAAGTATTATTGATTGATTTGGTGTTTATTTTGTAGAACTTCATGTTTAAACTTAGAAATCAAACACTGATTTGAGTCTACTGAACACTTTATTAGACATTTGTTTGTAAATGCCCTAATAAGGCGAAACAATTGTCACGAAGTTTTTATTTTTATATGTTTATATTTGTAAAAATAAAATAAAGTGTTCAGTAGACTCAAATCAGTGTTTGATTTCTAATTATAAGTTCTAACAAGTATTTTTCGTATGTACAAATGTTTGCAGACGAAAATCATGAACATTTCTCTTTGCGCACCCGGTGGTGCATAGGGCACTTCCAAACCAAATGCAGCGTATTTAGATCAAGTGTCATATGAACATACGATAATTAGTCTTACGCTTCAAGTGCCAGTCCAGAAACAATGAATTATTCCAGTTGAAACCACCTCTAAAATTTATATTTTACAGCCACCCTGCCAGGAATTAAATTCAGGACCTCGAGCATGGCAGTCGACCACTTTGCAAAGGCGGATTTATCTCCACTCGATTTCCTTAACCAAGATTTTTATCTGAGAGCAGTTACTTGCTACTATTCTTCGAATTAACACTTCATATAAATAATGATTTTAATTTTCCGTGTATTGTTAGCCACTTATTAGTAGCTAAGGTACCTCCTACATAAGTGGGTCTCTAACTTCCGTTGGATTGTTTATAGTTTTTGAGGAAGAAACTTTACACTTTTCTTCCTGAAAACTACATACAGAATACATGCATAAGGTACATTTTTGGTCTTAGGAAATATTACCACATTTCTGATTATCGTAGGAAACTGAAATGTCTCAAAATTAGACAGCGGAGAGACTATCACCCCCTCTCACTTCTATTCAATGTACTTCATAGTCCAAACGCTCCTATAAACCTTAATTAAATAAACAAGCTCCTATAAGACCACGAGGCTGACAATTTCGCTGATTTACATATTTTCAATTCAAAACCTTCTGAAGAATAGTAATTGGATTAAAAGTAATACCGTTTATAATAGTCTTAATATTTGAATCAAAACAACAATTTTAAGTTAATCATATTTTAAAATTTATTTCAACACAGAGGGAAAATATTTTTGAGAAGGGAACATGGAAGTCTAGGCATTAACAGGGCTTTTTATTGATATATATGTATACACTAAATGCAGCATTAAGCATTCGTCTTGCGTTCCATTTAACCGAAGTTCCAGAACCTAACTTGAAGTCAGTAAGCTTGAAGCGGCGTAAAAAGGCTTAAAAAGCTTTGAATTCAAACTGCGCCACTTAAACTAGCTAATGACAGGTCCTAAGCCCTGTGAATGCCTAGACTTCCATATTCCCAGCTCAAAAATGTTTTCCCTCTCTGTTGCAACAAATAAAGATATGAATTACTCCCTTGGGAGGAAATCCATCCAGTCTGCAAGCATTTGGACATGCTCAAAACATTGTTGAATAAAAATAAAAAAAAGTTAAAAAAAGAAGTATCTCTCTGTTGCAACAAATTTAGAATTTTTATTCTGTTCAAGCATTTTATTTATTTATATAAAATAATTTTAAAAAAACAACACCGACCTATGAAATTAAACAACATATTGTCACCGTTCAGGCAAAAGCCGCCAACCGTAAAAATGACAGTTTTGAGTTACATAAACCATTTGAAGAGCAAAATTCTGTTCTTTAAGAGGCAAACGTCACCAAGGTAACATATAATTATTTATTTTTTGTATTTCCGAAATGTTCGTTTTTTATTACATCTAATATATGTTTTAATAACGTAAAAAAAAACTTAACTTTTTTTTTTAACAAAAATATTTTTCATCTAAAATATTAATGCTGCATAAGGAACTGCATTGGTACACCAATCGCAGCGTATCTTGATCATTTTTGTAACATGAAGGTAAGAAGATTATTCTTACGCTTCAGGTACCAGTCCTGGGACTATGAAATATTCTGGTGGTACCCATGTAAATGAGTATTTTATATCAACTATGTCGGGAATCGAACCCGAGACCTCTTGTATGGCAGGCAAACGCGCTGATCACATCACGAGGCCGACAAAATGAGAATAAATTACTAACAAATTACGGGCTTCAAATTTTACTCGAACAATGTAAAGAAATGGAAAAAAAATATGGGTGGCAAAATAAGGATGAAAAAAATAGTATAAATGTCATTAATTGCCGTTATACAAAAGTGTTATTAAATTTTTAGAGAAACGAAACAAAGTAACATTTTGAAATCGTTAAAAATTAATTAATCATTTGATTAATTTTTAAATAATGCATCCGAAGAGAGATACAAATATTTTGTCAACCGTGACAACTGGTCGTCATTTTTAAATGAATTTAGATCATTTTTAAAACGTATTGTATTACGCATTCTTTGAATATCGATATTTAAAAAACCAAATAAATAAACTGTATTCTTTATCCACCCGGATACGGAAAAAAGGAATTGTAAAAAAGACGCTGCCATCTGTGTATTTTTAATACAAACTAGTAATAAAATTTATCAGTAGCTGGTAACTGACCTTCTAAACTCTTAAAAATATTAACTTAAATTTTTTATTTTTATTTTTCATTCATTCGTTGAAACGAATTTTTCTTTAAAAATTAACGTAAAACCACATTATTTATTAGTCATTGTTGATTATTGTAAATGTAATTTTTTATAAAATTTAAAGCTTCAAATTTTTTCCACAGATGTCCCGCTTTTCAAATCAGTGAAAAAAACAGAAATTATGTAGATTTGTAAATAAAAAACCTATTTATTTATATTTTGGTCTAAAGTATCATATTTTTGTAAAAGCACTTAATACATAAAAAATGCAATTTACTTTTTAAGGAAAATGTGCGAGCACTTAATAAATTAGTGTGACATCTATGAATAACTTACAAAATTAATTTGAAAGCACATCCATATTTTTTATTTTTATGAATTCGTGCACACAATAAATACAACATTTAAATTATTTGATATTGTACGTAGGCGAATTTTCAAAATCTTTATAAACCGCTTTGAACAATAATTTAATATCTGATTTCCACGTCATGGTAAAAATTGTTTTGTTTTCAAAGGAATTAAAAAATATCGTCATCTTCCCAACGAACTAAAATTTATTTAAACTAATATATCAGTAAATAAATTCAAAGTAAGTTTAAAGAAGTTTTTTGAACTCGAGTCAAAACATCTTTTTATTTAGTATTATTGTGTTTTTGCTTTATTTTTTTTCTTTTTATTTCGTTTAATTTCAATTTTTAATTTCAAAATACAATAATACGAAAGATGTGAGATTAATTTATGAACAGTTTCACGAATCTTTATCTACTGGAAACTAGATGGCGGTACAAGACACAATTATTTAAGTCTTCAAGCATTAAGTATTTTGGCGGACTTATTGCTAAAAGAAATATCTTCGAGTGCATGTTGTATCGGGTGAATTCTTCTAACATTTCCTGTATATATTTGGGTTTGGGTCTTTGTTTGTTTTGTTTGTATTACTACGTTCTTCTTCCTTTCCGAAGCGGAGCGTACAGTTGCGGTCTCATTTTGGAACATATAGGAACATACAGGAACATACAGAAACATACAGGAACATTTGGAACAGACTGCATTTCTTCTTTGTCATGCTGGGAAATTAGAAAAAGGTGATTGTACTCATTATGTGTATTTGATTGATTACAAATTGACAATACTGCAGTGAGGGGTACAATGAAAACTTTTAAAGTTTCTATGATTTGTTTTTTTTAATATTTTTTAGCCAACCAAAATACAGACTGGTCAAAAGAATAGTTGGTCAAAAATTGGTTCTAAAAATCAATATGTGTATATCAAATGATACATACATGAAAATACCTAATTAAATACCACAGCTTTTTTAATGAGTAGATAAGGTTTCCACAAATTAACAAATACAGTCAACAATGATTTAATTATTTAACAGTGATAAATAAATTAAATGATGGTACATTTTAAAATGTGTGCGCGCGAGCATATTCTCGTATATAATATGTAAGAATTTGGTTTGTGTGTATTTGTATGACAGTTAATGTTCAAGTGTGGCATAATATTTTTATATTTTTTTTTATTTTATTTCATTTATCATCATTAAAAAGCAAGTGGGAGTGCATCGCAGCAATATAAATTATGGTACATTTTTTATGTGTGCGAGGGTGCATATACAATATAAATGGATTTTTCAGAGCCAGACCGCGAAACTTCATAGAAACATTGCTTTAAAAAATCTTCCACAAGCTCTTTTTTTCCAAAAAAAAAATGAGCTTGTGGAAAGACCGCTCAACCAAGAAATTAAGGATTTTCTTCATTTTGAGATTATAAAAAAATGAGAGTTAAATTGGTAATACTTTTTTAAAGCTTACCATGAGGAATGTTCCTCTAAAGTTTCGCAGTCTGGTATGGAAAACCATGTATAATATGTAAAAATGTGTGTTTGTGTGTATTTGTATGACAGTCAGTCTTCAGATTTGTGTAAGCATGTTAATCATTAAAAAGCAAGTGGAAGTGTATGGCAGCCAAATAGAATGAGTGGTAATTTATGTTTGAATAAATTAAGGGGCATGTTAAATATTATATCCATAGATGGAGAAGAAGAATTATAATTGGAATATCATAATGTTATACATATTTAAGGGTGTGGAATATGGAATTACGAGTTTGGAAGGAAAGAGGAAGAGAGAAAATAAAACTCTTGTCGTTTTAAATTTGTTGCAACAGACAGGGAAAACAGTTTTGAGAAGGGAATATTATGTTTAGGCATATGTTTAGGCATTTACAGGGCTTATGACCTGTGATTGGCTGGTTTGAGTGGCCACTTTACACACTGTGTAACATTCACCATTCTGTCTATGTTTGAACATCCACATTTCCTCAACTCTTCCATCTGTTGACTTTTGAAAAATAAAAGAGCTGAAACCTTTATCAAGTGGATGAGATTCATCTGGCTAAATCAATTCACCTACAGGGAAAAAGAAAACCCTTTTCCAATTTATACTTCTTCTTTTACCAGATTCAACAATGTTTTGAGTATGTCCAAATGTTTACAGCCTGGCTGGATTTCAAAAATGTTTTCAACAAATTTAAATATGAACAACTCCCTAGGGAGAAAATCCAGCCAGTCTACAAGCATTTGGATATGCTCAAAACATTGTTGATCTCTTGTTGTATTGGAAGACGACATAACGTGCACCACTTTTGAAATAACGCCAGATTTGTTTGAAAATTTGGCCAAAAATCGATCGACAGAATGTATTACGAAACTGCTTGTCACAGAGGATGTTAATTTGTCTGATTTTTATTCCAATAGTTAATCAACCGCTCCACAAATGTATAGTTTATGTTATGTTTTAATTCTTTTATTGTACGTTTTATAATGTAAATAATATAGGTGTACATAAATAAAATATAAAAATAAATACGTATTGTTTAAAACTGTCCGAACATTTTGTTAATTATCTCTGTATAGTCTTCTTTGTTTATTTACACTTTGTAAAAATATTTTGAAAAAATGTATTAATATGTGTCCTCGACACAGTTTACCCCAGTGAGGTCACATTATTTTTATTATTAATCTTTGTTTATAATGGAATTAGGGTAATATAATAAATATTATAAGATCTAGTCATGTTATTTCTCGTCCGGTAAATCTAGTCTCCATGTAATTTATCAGGTTGATTTTAAATTTGTCTTCATCGTAATTTATCAGTGTCATTGTAGCGTTTAAGTCCACCGTATATTATTTTTGACCAAAAAATAAAAAAAGGTCTGAGATCTTTAATTTTATAGAAGAGGCTACTAAATGATGTAATTGCTGACTTAGACTGAACATTTTGCCTTCATGTTGTACCTGAGCGATAATAATGACACAATTCCAAAACTGTCGTAGTGAGTTACGTATGCAGAATTGTACCTAAATATATATTTCTAATCCACATTATTAAAAGAATAATTCTTAAAAATTGTCTCATTAAAAGCAAAAATGAAATATAAAAACAAAATCAAGAAACAATAGTGGATGCTATTGTGATTTTTTATGGCACTTGGAGTAAACTTTAAGTTCTTGTTTTTGCAAATGAATGTTAGTTTACAGATAGCGTGGAAGTGTGTTTAACCAGATAATCTTCTGAAAAATTAGTGCTTTGAGTTGTGCTTCCGTTATTCCCGGGATGCGATGTATATGAAGAATAATATGATGAATACAAATGAATAAGATGAATGCAGTACCCGAAGCACCAAAGGCACTATAAGGTGCAAGTAGAATAATGCTCATGAATTGCGTAAGTAATACAACTTGTTTTATCTGTCTTGTGTACCTAGTGACGATTTTTTTTTCCGACGGTGATGGTGGAAATGGTATCGCCTTTTTTTTTATCCTCATGACTCAATATGAATTGATCACCCTTTGCATTTACTACCAAGGTAAAACTGCCTAAAGGCTTTTTTTTATAGTGTTTAAATATTTCATTTTTATCCTTTTATATTGGTTTATAATTTAGTGGTTAAAAAAAATAATTTTTTCTTTACACTTTACATTAGTTTATTTTAATTATTCTCTTTTTCATTGTTTTTTGTTGTTGTTTACGAACCTGAAGTATGTACAGATATTTCTACAGACGAGAACATTTTTTGGAAAGAAAATACAGCAGTTTAGGACTCAAAGTGACGATAAGACTTATGTCTTGTCTTCGGCTAGCCATAAGCTCTACAAAGGTTGGCCTTTCTGTTTTCTATAATATTTTTCTCTTAATCAAAATGTCTGCCAATGAAAAATATTACTATTAAAGCAATTTTACATGTTCATACTCTAACAGCAAAAAGCATATTGTTGAACAGGGGATTTTCAGTTTTGGATACAAAATGTATGATTAAAAGATATTAGGTAAAATAAAATAAAAAGTTTGTTTACGTAAAAAAATATTTATTTTTACATTCCGTATAAAAGTAAAAACGATTGTCTCGTCACAATAACTCAATAATTCGATACTTAAGCATTATTTAAAGATACAATAAGTTAATTACATAATTAATAAATATTTCGATGTTTTGAGAACGACGTAACTTATTATAATTAAATCTATCATAAGATTTACGACAATTACTTAAGTAACAAAGCTAAGCCACTTAAAATTAAAACATATCTAACAAAATTCGCTATTAGGAAACTCTTTTACAAAACCATTTTATGGTAGATTAAAAACAAGTATCATCAGCAAAGTGTTCACAATTTGGCCTACATTATATGAAACACACAAACGTTAAAGATCTCAATTTTTCTAATATTTAATTACACTGAAAAAATGACTTTAATTGAAATAAAAAACGTGTCTTGAGAATCGAATTTTATATGACATTTAGGTATGGCTCCATTTATTTATTTTAATAATAATGTTCTGACGACATTTCAAATCGAAAAATTTTTGTCATATTTTTTACTATAAGAAAATAATACTTTTGATGAACGAAATAAATATTTTGGTACAATAATCAAAAATATATCTAGAGTTAGAAAAGTCTAAAGCGTAGGAACGTACTAAATGCTAATGTTCTTGTACAAGTACTGCGTACTTTTGATTAATGAATAAATAATTATAAATAAATAAGAGATTTGCAAAATGTTTACTCAAGTCATTTGAGAACGTAAAAATCTCAAGATACGTTCGAATCAACAATGTTTTTTTTATGCAATAACAAAATTTCATATAAACACAAGTAAACTCTCGAAGTAGCTCTTAGGTCCTAATTCAGTACGAGCTTCATTCATTTAAAATTTCACCTACTTAATGTTAAATTAACTACAGTTCTTCAGATATGTTCGACATAAAACACGTATCGAATAAAATTCAATAAATATTCCTAAAACCTATTAATTTCTTAAAACACTGAAAGGAACTTTAAGTTCAAGTCATTACATGACATTGGAGCATATTGAGAATAGACATTTTCTCACATCACAAGACTACTCGCAGAATAAGTTAATTACAAGTAATAATTTAATTAAACCTGCTTAGCTATCGTAAATATCACAGAATGAATTACCCAAAAGTACATAAAAAATATTTTTACTAATATAAACATAGTCGTCTACGCCTTTACTCTTCTGGATTTCTGGTTATGTTTGGGTTTGGGTTTGGGTTTGGGTTTAGATTTAGGTTTAGGTTTAGGTTTCGGTTTGGTCGCGGTAACAATCCTTTTTTTGTTTTTATTTGGTTTTTTGATTTGTTTTTTACTTCCGCGTTTCATGATACGCGTTCTGCCCGGTTTTCTGGTCCTCGTTGCAGCGAAAACCTCTTGCGTCAACTGCAACCACTCCTCCAGGAATGTCTTGTACCGGACGAAGGTTATCATGTCTGCTGGCAATACTAACGAGAGATTAGGGTTCTTCGGCCAGGAATGACCGAAGACTTCTAAACCGCAGTCAGGACCGACCGGAGCTACGGCCTGAGTACCGTTGATTATAATTTCCATCTCGCACCGAAAGTTCTTCAGATGATTGTTGATTTCTTTTAGAATTTCCTTTCTCACGGGCTTGATTTTATTTACGCTGGCGCTTTCTGTACCGAGAACCATATCAGAAAGTTTTTGGAAAGTATTTGCGAAGACTAGTAACTCGCTGTTGAGTTTCGTCACTACATGGTGAACCTGTAACAACAAAGAAAACAACATTACAGTCAAACGTTAATTAAATTAAAATGACACCCGCATTCAAAAGGAGAGTGGAAAACCTGCAGCCGGCGGATAAATAATCTCGATCGCAAAATGAGGGTTCTTTTCGAGAAACCATTATACCTCGGAGGTAAGTAGACGTAAGGTTGAATGATACAAATACACGACAAGAAGCTGATCATTAAGCTCCATATCGAGTCGAGTTAAATGTCAGTACAGCTTTAATCACAAAAGGAGCCGAGCTCGTTATTTTTACATATAATTATTGCTCGGTTAATTACTGTGTACAACATATAATTCACCTCACACAGCATAAATTGCCCGGACTGTCGGCGCGGCAGTCACCGGAGTGGGAATATCTCTAACTGAGGGCAATTTGTCGTTAATTGAACCATAACTGCCATTCGGGAACGTAAGACATGCGCTGCGGACACGACAAATGAGGTGCTGAAGAGAGTAGTATCGACTGATACCTGTTCAGTGCCACGGGCAGCTGTCGGTATTATACTCGGAGGAAAACACGTCGACGTCTTTACCGCCATGGCGAAATATTCCGAATGGTATTTTATGGGATTGCGAAATCGTACATCCGCAACAAAGGATGGCATCCACTAAAGTTAAGGCTCGTTCGAGAACGGCGTATTTATCACAATAGGCACAAAAAGCTCGGCGACGGTAAAATATGCAAGTAATAAAATGTTCGACTTCCTATAAATCATGCATGGTAGTATTGAAACACTAATGAAAGATGTAAAGGATGTGAGAAACTTCTTTACAAAGTCGCTGGCTTTATGGAATTTTGATCAACCGTCACATAAGTAGGTACTAAATGAACAATTTTGTGTAGGTTCAGAAATGTACGCCCGAGACTGCAGACACATGGTCGAAAGTGAATTCAAAGATATTATTTATTCAAATGGGGAAAATGAGATCTGAAACAAAGTCGTGAACAATACTGGCGTTCTGGCCGAATCATTTTACATCTGTTTCACGGGAAGTCGCGGAATGCAGCGAGCTTCGTGTCCCTGATGGAATGATTATTTGTTGAACCACCTTACCGACTCGACCCACCATCACCAGCCCGACCGACCGAAGTGTCTTTTTTTACTATTGCGTGCTGATGTTTCGTTTCTCCCTGTGCGTTTGCGTCTCTGCTTACTCGTTTTATAGTTCTCTCGGTTACATCAGAGGAAATAAACCGAGAAAGTTCACCTCCACATCATCCTTTACTGACTTTTTGTAATAGCCGACTACTTTTCAATTCCTTTTCACGGTTAATTAACATTTCGAAAAGTCAATTCGACCTATAATTTTGTGCCTTCACACGCAATTAGTCTCAACATTTTTTTCTTTACTAATCATGTATAATAATTCCATTAGGGAGTCTAAAAAACATAATCTCAAAATTGTTCCACCATTTTTGGATTTATTTGAACATAAAGAAATAAGCGAGTTGTAATTTAGGGATTAAGCCACTTAATTTTTCAGTTACGGCTTTCCGCACGAAGATAATAAAAAAAAACACAATTATTGCACATGATTGATATAATAATTGAATATTTTTATTAGCTTTAACTGTAAAGAATCTAGATAGGTATATCCTAAAATAGATTTTCTAAATATGTGTGTACTATATGTTAATTCGTAAAGGCTTTACTGTACCTAAGTAAAATTTCTCTAAAAACTGGTTAAATGTATGAATTTTTAGAGGGTTTTTTTCAACATGAAGTATATATGAAAGATTTTATGCAATGAGAAACTTCAGCCCTACGAGAAATTGGATACAAAAAATGTTTCCTTGCGCGCGGTAACAATTAGAGCATTGAATCGTACCGTAAAGTTTCTTGAAAATGAACGAAAAAACAAAAACTATTTTAATAAAAACGCACTACTTTGATTGACGTCACTTGGTCAAATGAACCAACCAATGATATGACAGTTGTGAAGGATATCCGGTCCGCTTACCGTAAATGGACCAATGGGGAGAACTAACAGAGAACCACCTCTGACGTCACACGCGGAGTTATTCCAGAAATACAAAACTTTAAAAAATCATAGCGCTGATAATACGATATGTAAATAAAAAAGCTGAGTTTAATCGTCTGTTAACAAATATTATTTTTTTAAAAGACACTGAACTTCCCCATTGCCCTAATTATGATTAAAATAAACATATTTAGTCGACAACGTTAGTTGATCAAAACTGAATGTTAATTATGACATTTTCACACTTTTAGAATCGCTGATAATTTTTTTGAAAATACCCGAGAAAATATAATACATTATAAATAATTGTTGTCAAAGGACATTTTAAGGCTTTGGTATTGAAAGTTGTGAGTGAAAATGACGTCAGAAGTTGGAGTGCGTTCAGTGGGTGTAAGTGATGCATTTTCTCATCGGCTTCAATGCAATGCGGACTGCTATCCGTCGGAATGGATTGGTCGATAAATTATTTAACAACACCTTTACAAACAATTGAAAATAAATACGATTGTAATAAATCAATGTTAGTACTACGACATTAAGATAATTACAGGAACTCTATTTTGGATAAAAAGCAGCCCCAAAATGAATAATTTTTGTAAATTTAAAAAGACATGATGGTATCTTTGATTATTGTTGGAAATAAAACCTTAATTATAAAGTTTTTTTGAGCAATAAGGTACTTCTAGTCGTACTAAAAAAAAATTCTGTAAGGAGCTTCAAACACGAACATATTAAATATTTACTTTGAACCAACGAGAAAAGGTAATATTTTCTCAAATAAATTCAGCATCTCAGTTATCAGCGGGTATCAGTTTACATAAGTTTTAGAACTATTAAATTTACAACATTTTAGTTTAAGTCCTTTTTCGTTAATAGAGATACCAATATTTGATTTATTATTCAATTTATGAGAGAATGAATTGAGTAATCGAAATATGAAGTAATCCTTACCGTTTTTTGTTCGGCCAGTACTTTAACTTTGCATCGATTATGCGGTAAATTCAAAGTGCTCTCATAAACTCCCGAAATCAGGGTCTCGTTAATATGTTTGAAGTGGTTGAGCGCTTGCTTCAGCTCATTCTGTATCGTAGTCAGTGTGATTTGTGGTCCGTGCCTCACTTCTCTGGAGCTTTTATACACCGCGCAGGGGTTGATGAAGGCTGTTGAATGGACTGGCTTATGATTAGGAGGGTTGGCCGTTCTTAGAAGTGGAGAAGGCGCAGCCGAGACGGGAGACATCACGCTCAATAGGAGCACAGACGCGAAGAAGAGATGTGATAGTCTACTTGTGAATATATCTGAAAAAACGAGAGAAAAAAATAAGCAACTTGAAAATACAAAATGAACAGTAAATGTTCATTTCTGTAATTGCGGATTTGACTATGCAATATATTTTTAACGATTTAGTTGTACTTTTTGACACAAAAAAAAATATTTTCGGAACCGGAACGGAAAATCACAAATGCGTTGTAAAAAATGTTTTTAAATTAAACTTTATTAACTTATCGTTTAAATTGAAAGTTATGCAACATGTCTATTGAACTAGCATAAAAATGCATGTATTGTTGCTTTTGAGGATTGACCTTATAAGTCGCCTCTTTTTGTCGAGAAAAGCATAAATCAAATCACGAGCATGATTTTTAAGTGGCGAAGTTATTTTTGTTGATATAAAATTTCTCCTAACAGAATAAAAATGTACAAATCCCATTTGTTTTGTAAGGTTTAGAATAAAATGATTTATTTTCTATAAATTTACCAGAATTACCGTCATGCCAAGATAAACGACATGTTGTTTATTATGAGTATTTATCGGCTTTGTATGACACCTCAAATGTCAAATTTGCACCAATTTCATTATTTAATAAGAATTGTAAAAATAAAAATAAAGGTAAGTGTAATAATATACTACAAAATAATAAAACGCGTAAGTCACTCTTTTCAATTTTATTATATAATAAATTAATCAAAATTATTTTCTGGGTTTTACAGTATATCACAATCGAATTCTAGGGTATTTTCGTGACTTGAATGTCAGAAAAAATGTTCAAGATGTAACCTAAGGAATCTTTTTCAAATTTAAATTTATGACACTGCATTTAAAGATTTCTTTGGTGTTGAGTGTTTTTTAAAACACAACAAATAAAATCGGTATTTTACTATATCATACGAGTACTTTGGTTTCGTATGTTATTGAAGAAAATTATAGTTTATAATATCCAGGTTTAAGAAAAATCATATTTCATATTTATAATTTCAGTAAAAATCAATAAGAAAACGTTTAAGTTAAGCAAATGCTTAGCTATTTAAGGGGATTGCTTGTAACTTTTAAACTTAGTTAGTTTTTAGTAAAAAAATAATGGAATAATTTGAAAATATTTCTAAGCTAGTCGTTTTACATTGAGTGTTTTTTAAGTCGACGAATTTTTTTGAAATGTTTGTAACAAAAGTATTAATTAAACACACACCGCTTGACGTTTCATCCATGAAAATTTTTCTGCAATTTATGCGTACATAGTTTTAAATGTAAAATCAAAAAAGCACTGTTTCTAAACGTTTTGACACATTTCGCTCAATACAAAATAGCACGAGAAACAAATCGATCACTTTCATAGTTTAAAAAATATTTGTTGAAATTTTCAAAACTTTCGGCGAATTTTCGTCGACTCGTCTTATGCAAGTTTGAGTCATCGGCGACCGGTTTACTGATGATACAAGGCGCGCCCGAACGACTCGAGGTCCTATTGACGACTGACGGAGGCTTTAGCGGTCTCAAAGAATGAGCGTCTAGAGAGGGTTACTCCCCCCTCCTCATCTTTTCCTCTCTAGAGTAATGCTGGGTCATGAAATTTGACTCACTGTTTGATTTTCGTCCTATAAAAAATAGCCGGACGACATTTTCCCGCTTCAAAGTATGTACTTATTATTAAAATTGTTCCAGAAATATCTTGTTGGATACATTGCATTTTGAATGAATTGTTATGTGAAAAAATGCATTAGAAAGTGTGTAATATCTAAGACCTTTCCACTTTCTCGCGCACAGAGACTCCGGGTTTCCGGAATTTCAAGTGACATTACAATAATAAAATTTTACTAACTTGAATACGGGGAATTTTATGATTAACTTCGATAGTGTTTATATTCTCGATGTTTTGTCTAAAAGTAATTGTTTGTAATAACACTATTTTAATAGACTTACAAATATGTAAAAATAAAACAAAGGATAGGTATTACAAATGCCTCTTAACTCGGATAAAAACGTAGTAAGGTATTTAAATGATGAAGTGAACTATGATCACTATTTTTGTTCAGTTTTTCAAGGGACGGTGCTTTTTTGCTTTAAACAACTACTTTAAGAAGTAAGAAGTGATTCATGGTCTAATTGTTGGCCCCAAGATTGGATAAAAATACATGAGAAAGTGATAGTTCCGCTTTGGCCAGTGACGACAATTGTCTAGGAAATCCCCAACGTCAGATTACCGCCAGAGTAATGAATGAGATTACCGGGACCCAAATTACCGTAACCGGCCATTAGGTCTAAGAAAAAGAACGAAAAAAAAAACAATGTATAATGTACAGCACATAACGTAGATAATAAAAAACTAATGGTAGGGCGTTTTCATTTACTTCGCCTTATGTTTTGGGATCGAGTGAAAAAAAAATGAAGGTCGAAAATAATCTTAAATATGAAAATAATATTTTTTTGCTTGGAAATATTGTAAGAACATGTAAATATGCTATACTATTGTGTATTGTTAAAAAATCTGCCCTTAAAGTGTCAGAAGTCATGCCTTTTCAAAACTAGTAATGTTATTGAATTAAAACAACAAAAATATTTTTTTTTCTCGTACTAAAAATGCCTAGTGTGAAGTACTTTCCGAATATGTATTATAATACAAGATCTTTTCTTGAATCAAACACAAACCTGTTAAATTTTATATGAACATCTTTATGAATATTTAGTGGCCGTTTAAGGGAACACAATTAGTAATATTATTTAAATGAACGATCTATTTGTGAATATACATACAAAACTTCAACAAAGGGAACATTGTTGTATCGAATTCCGATGCTTCGTGATATTTTGTAGCATGATTATTAACCGAAGGGTTTCTTAAGCAGTTTCTTCATTTTGTACACCAACAGTTGAATCACAGGGTCGTAAATAACGTCGGAATGAACGTTAACTGTTGAGTAATATGTTCCAACATACAAAACCTCGAACGAAAATTCCTACCACGATCGAATTCTCTGACATTAAATGTGTACCTACATATGCGAGTGCAGAAAATTGACAATGTTTGGTCTAGATACAAAGTGACAATTCTGCCATTAAATACCAAGATCAAAGGGTATTTTGTAGAAATTATAAAGGGATCCACCCACGCCGATCTATAAAATATATTTCTTGGATCGTACATAAATTCATGTCGTTTCTGCATAGTGTTTTTTCCGCGTCTGTGCGCATGACTTGGTTTGAAAGTAAAATTAAATCAGTACCTAGGTATGTTTTTTGTTTTAAAAACTTAGTACAACTATCGTTAAACTTAATTTAGCATGCAGTTATAGTCAAGAAAAAAAAACTGTTTAAAAACCTGATATTTCCCACTAGCTCACCAAATGTTGAAGTTATAATATCTTTTTTAGTTATGACTTAGTAAACATTTATTTTTATTTTTTTATTTATAAAAAGATAGTTAAATAACAGTTTGAACTTCACTCAACAAATTAAATAGAACAAGTAAAGTATAATTTCATAAACAACATAACTTTAAAACGATTTCATTGTTTTAGCTATTTTTGATTGGTAGTTAAAATGAAAAATATTTTTTTATTATATCTGAAGGAATGCAATTTTCGATAAAATGATAAAATCGAATTTCAGAAGTAAAAAATAAAATTCATTTCTATTCTAGCATTAAATTTTTTTTATGATTATAAATTATAAAATGTCTCTAAGGCACTTCGAAATTTTTAGGGAGATTATGGATGCAGAAATAGAAGAAGACCGAGAAAGACATGGCATGACCAAATCCAACAAATACTTAAAGATGGACATGTCAAAAGTCGGAATAATCGGCGCGCGTGCATGAGAAGATGTATGAATGTAGAGGAAGCGAGATCTGTATGCAAAGATAGAGTGTTGTGGCGTTCTATCCTATCTGCCTACCCTTACGGGGAAACGGTGTGATGGTTTGTTGTTGTTGTTGTTATTGTTATATTGAAATAGTCGCGAATTATTTTTAATGTGACTGCTATCTAGAAATAATAATAATAAAAAAAAGAATTGCTGTTTTTTGTTATAAAGTTTAGTTTGATTCTTTTTTATGGATATAATTATTGTAAAATTTATTGCAAGTAACATTATCTAAAACTTTTGATTTTTGAAGAAACATAGGCACCCTTAGGTTAAAATACAAGGCTGATATTATTTGAATGAAAACTAAACGAAATAATTCATTTCATTTACATATATTCTAGAATTGTAGCCTAGAAATCCAGTGTGGAGATCATTTTAAGATAATAATCCGAGGTTTGTTTCCTGACAAAACCAATGTGTGTGTTTTTCACAATAATTGTGTATATCTAGTTTCGTTACCTGCCATAAAATCTAAAGCAATATATTGATTAAGTAACATGCCTTTTTTGAGAAAATATTAAGTTATTAAAATTGTGAAAAATAAACCAGGACACGATGTGCCTAAATATTATAAATTTTTCAAAATATATACAACACAACTAAAGAATAAAAGTATACTGCTGTTAACAAGTAAACAATATTACTATAAAGTAATTTATACAGACACTATTTTTTTAAAGGATTCCACCTGTGTAATTGTGTAAAAAATGCGATTAATCACTTTATAATTGATTATGATTACGTCACATATATGCGTGCATTGATAATGCGAGTTTTATCTATGACCCAGGAGCGACAGTGTAACAATAATATTAAAAAATAACAGTTTATAAAACTTTTAATATTACGGTAATGTATTTAATTAAGTACATTTCACTGAATTTGGAATAATATTAAATAAGGGTTCAATTAAATAGTACTGTGTACATATTTTTTGAGTCATAGTACCGCCGGCGTTTGTACATAAAATAAAAAATGTAATAAATTAAATATATGTACATGATTAATAACTTACGTTCTGACTGTTTTCTTGCGAAATTTGTCAAATAAGACAATAACTAATTAACGTATTCATTTTAAAACCACTATAAAAATATTCACTTTACCGATTCATATGAGAACCGGCGTATTCCTATCAAAACGTCACTTTTGTGAGTCACTTGCGGTAATACACTTTATAAAAAAATACGTAATTATTATTTATTTATTTATCACTATCTGTCATGTATGACAGTTACTCGCGATCGATCTTTTTCTCGTGCACGTGCGCTGCGATCCTTTCCTGTCGAAAGATCGTCTTTGAATTAATTTATTCGCCCTGTTAGCATGTTTATATGCATCGGCAAATGGCTCGTAACTGAAGGAAAAAAACTCGTGTCGATAATGGCACGGCGCCGATAGTGGAGGGGAGGTGGGCGGCCAATAGTAGAATCATTACACGTTCATTCATAAACTGGGGGCAGGTAAGAGAGAGGGGAATACTTCCGGATTTCCGTTTGTGGCGTAACGGCGCTATCTTATCTTGACGGAATGCAATTCTCAAGGGTTCTCTAAAATTCATTGATTATCTTTTGGTTCAAATCCATCATGTAATTCGATTAATCCTAATTCAAATTTAAAGGTATTACGTTTACTGGATTCGTATTATTATGTAAAAATATGTTTAGGTGTCTTATCATTAGTTTACTTTAAATTAGTTTTTCTGAAAATAAAAGGATATGTTTCGATTGTGGTCGCAATAAAATTGAATAAATAATACAATTTTGATAGAACGTCTAATGAAATAATTTGAGAAAAGTATTGTTGTTTTTTTTAATTATTTTATTTTACAATAATATTCCTAAAAAATACCAAAATACCTCGATTAGCGGCACCATAAAATGAGCGTCTTGAAGGTGCGTGGACTTGGCTTGGACATGCGGTGCGGATATTTTAGGATAGCCTTAACCCAAGTTGTCTCCTAAACCACAACTACAGGCTCCCGCCGTGCTGGGGAAGGCCGTCAATGACTATTTTTCGGTTTTATTCGGCGGAACTTAGGGACGCGGGATAGACGTGGGAGGAGGAGAGAGCGCTGGCTGGTGTTAGAGTCTCCTAGAGGCATCTGTAGATGTCCAAACGCTCTTCTCAGGAGCGGATGTTAAAAATAAGAGAAAAAGATGATTCAACCTATATCAATGCTAAAACATGTACGCAGAAGTATACAATGTTCTCTAATATTATCCATTTAAGATAAATTGGAAGAATCAATTGAGTATATTGTCTTTCATTTTCAAACCATGAAATATAATACCTATTTTACTTAACGGCATAAATTTTGGATTTTTTATTTTAACAATAATATTATACTTGAAAATTAAAAATCACTTTCAGTCAAGACTTTTTTGCTGAAATGTTTCAGGCAAGATATTAAGATGAACTTAAAACCCAAAAGCCCAGTATCTAGTAAATCTCATTTGAGAACTCAACAAAAAAATCTGTATTCATTTTGTTGGTGATAGTTTTGAAAGTTTCTATAAATAAAGGTGTATAAGTACTTGTTGTTTAAAATGTTATGTTTTAATACCATGTATAATTGTATCAATTGATATTATGTATTGTCTCCAAAAAGTTTTTTTTAAGATACCGTCCGAAATGATTTTTTTTGCTGTATAATTAAGTTATGCATTTACCATAATACGTAACAAAAAAACATTACGGTAATTACAATTAATCGTTATAAATTGGAATGGCAAAGTTATAAATTTGAATAAAAATGTCACCGTTCAACATAAATATGGTTTCTGTACAAATAAGAATAAGGCATTAATTTTAAATGCAATAACTTATTTTTGAATATATCGCTTACATTTCAAAATGTGTTATACTTTATCGATCAAAAGTTTTGGATAAACAAACCTACTTATTTTGAGTTATTTATGACTTTTGGGAAATAATCTGAAAATTGAAAAATTCAGTTAATATCATAAACTCAAGTATTTCGTTTTAAAAGAATGGACTCTAAAACGTTAAACAATCTGTTAGGTATATTGATAGCAAAATTATGTTCTGCTTTATTTGAATATTTATCATTTTTTGCATAATCTTACCCCATAATGTTAAGAACGTATCAAAATTTTGAAAATATTTTTCTGCCAAATTATTTTAATAATAACCCACATAAGTCATTGCTTTCTCCCCGAGCAAACGGCAAAGATTAAAACTCATCGCTCTGCAGTTAATAATCTTTGATATTGGGTCAGTTTGTAAGTCTGCTTTTCGCAATTTGGCTGCTTTTTTCCACCCATAACCACCGAAATCCGGATTCAGAGCTTTAAATTTTAAATGCTTTCTCTTCCCAACTTCTCGCTTTAACTCTACGTTAAGGATGGCACGACATTAGATTAGAGAGTAGCACGATGCATATAGCATCCTCTAGCGACAGTATTTTATGAAATAATATACGAATTTCGCCAAAAACTCGGAATATTATGAAACAGTTTAGTACACACTACCATGATGATTAAAATAACATTTTATTTATAGCATTTAAGCAGGGGTATTCTTGGTACTTTTCCCAGAAACTTGCGGACGCTTAGGCTCTGAAATATTAATCGCGCACAATAGA